>NC_074714.1:13260980-13560980 GCF_947242115.1 Biomphalaria glabrata
CACATAAGTATATGTGCGCTTTGGTCCAGTTTCTGTTTTAGAGTAGACTGTAAATGTTTTTACAAAGCTTATATCAATTCATTCTGTCTGTCTGGTAAAAAGTTAGTACACTTTATTTCTCCGACACCTAATCTCGGATCAAGCTGAAGTTTTGCGCTATTATTTCTTTTACCTGACAACACAAGAATCAATAAAAACAATTAACCAATAAGTTAATTAACTATTGGTAATTATTTTGTTTGATATCTTGGACAAAGGAAAGAAACTGTACTAGACTGAAGTAGTATATTCTTCACTAGAGACTCTAGGATCGGAAGCCAGGGACTTTACCTTCAACCACGACCCCCATGAATCAAACATTCCTCGTTCCATATGCTAGGACAAATTTGTACAAATGCTCCTTCTTCCCTAGTGCTATTAGAGCATGGAATGGATTGCCTGAGCTAGCCAGGAAAACCAGTGACTTGGCAGAATTTAGGTCATTGGTTAATATGCATGACTAAATGCATGACGCGTAGGACGTATTCATCTTCTTTTTTGATCTAACGTCCGTATTATATAAGATAAATATCTGAAATCTCGAAATCATAAGCGTATTCTGAGTTAGTTCTAGGTTGTTTTTTTGTACTGTTTGAACATAATAACATTCTGAGGTCTTTTGTATTCCACGTTTAGTCTCTACGTCAGACTTTAAGTAGGAACCTTTTTATTGGTGCTGCACACACGTCAGACACTTTGTGTACTTTTTGTTTGTGTGTGTATGTGTTGTTGTTTTCTTCGAAACTAAACTGCAGATAATTACCACCAAAATAATTTCTTTTTCGCAATAGAGAAAGAGAATATAAATGACCTTGAACTTAAACTTGACTATGATGACGTAGGATCAAAAACAGAGCAACTAGGAAAATAAAATAATAGATGAACAAAACTTAGTTTTAATGTTCGAGTCTACATCTATAAATTATAGGCTTAGTTTTAATGACATAATGACTACTACTTTACATCAATACATTATATAACTTTACCTCATTGTTATGTATAACAAATTTAAATATCCATCCTTTAGATCTACTAAAATATTAGAAGTCATAACAATTAAATAGAAAATATCATAACAGTTTTGAGTTAAAAGAGTATTGTTTTTTTTCAATTCTTATTTTTTCTTTAAAGTTGAAATTGTAATCATGTATGTCCTTATCAAAGACTACAACTATGAACAGCATTGAAAGAATGTTATAGTGCACTTTTAAGACATTAGACTCATTCTTTTCAAACAAACAAAAACATTTATTTTGTATGTAATTTGTAAGAAAAAAAAATTGCCTCGGCGGGTTAATAAATAAAATATTAAAATAAATAAATCTTTAATAAAGCAAAGAGATTTAAGTACGAACAAAATACTAATTTCACTATTGATTTGCTAACAATTTCAGAGTCCTCTCCCATGTTATGTCTATACAACTTACTGCGCTCTACATTAAAGTAATTCTTTTTTTGCGAATCGAAAAAGTGTATTTCAGCTTTCTAATTCTGGTGTACACATTCTTTGAAGTCTCTGGATGCACAAGACGGCTCCTTAAGTAAGAATGAAACCAAAATTGTACTGAAAATGATTACGCCGATTTCCTAGGAGAAGAAAGTGAAAACCAATCAGAAGAACTGAAAGCGTACTGCCATTGGTTAAATTTCAAAGTTTTCAGACACTGGTTTATAAAGCAGTACTCATCATTTTAGACACTGGTTTATAAAGCAGTACTTATCATTTCAGACACTAGTATATAAAGAAGTACTCATTATTTCAGACACTGGTTTATAAAGCAGTACTCATCATATCAGACAAATCCTGAATCTATTTGTGTGTGTGTGCTCGTGCATCATTTAAAACTAAATATCCAGGTAAAGTGTCTATTATAAACATTCTGACCTGCATTATACCCGCATGAATAACTTTGCGACAAATTTTAGAGTTATCTAACGTTAAAATGAAAATTCTAAAATGGCAGTCTAGCCTTTAAATGTCTAAATTTCATTTCAGCATAGCGTTACCTTCGTATCTCATCTCTCTTATTGGAGAACTTTCTCTTTGTTTTTAATGTTTCGTTTCCATGAACAGGCGAGAGAGCAAGAAAGAAGAGAAATTGAAGAGAGAGAGAGAGAGAGTTTATTGGTCCCTTTCCCGCGCTGAAGTGCATGGGTATTACTAACACAGAACTATTCCATTTCTATTAAGTTACTTTATCTAGTTCTTTCTCACTAGAGCTTCAAAACCTTAAACCTAAGAAGAATCTTTGGTGTTTATCTGTTATAGAGAATACGAATAGTTTGATAAGCTATTTAATACATATACATATATACAAGAGAGTTAACAAATGTTATTCTGCAATTATATATATATATAATTGCAGAATAACATTTGTTAACTCTCTTGTAGTAGAAAATAATATTTATTATTTAATTCTCTTTCAATTGTCTTTGCCCGTCTTTATATATATATATATATAAATATATAATTCTAATTCCCTTCCAATCTTTCGCATTGACCATACAAATGTAAAAATCAGATCTTATAAGTAAAATGTGAACAGAGTGAAGGAAACTGACATTGACATAAGTTTGAAAATTCCCCTAAATAGATAAAGCACCGTTAATGCAGTTTTTACTTATGAAATTATTCTTATAATTAATTCATTAATGTACATCTATAAAGATTAATAAAGAATGAACCTATGTATGTGAAGGCCTACTAGATCTATGTCACGGTTTTATAACAATATAATAAATTAACAGGCAGAGTATAAAATTACACCAGGACAATAAAGCTTATATTAAGAAAAGCACCGAAAAATAAAACTGCCATCTCTCAGTACTACAAGGTTTATCTCCTCCTTTTCCTTTTTTCCACATAACAAAAAATTAATTACCTCTAAAGGATTAACATGTGGTTCACCTTTTGATCGATTCGTGTAGTGTCTTCGACTAGGAATGATTGTGCGAAGTTTCAACTTGATCCGAATGGGAAGTGGGAGAACAAATAAACGTAGAAATAATCCTCCCAGACAGACAGATGGAGTGAGCTTTGTAACCTAAACCAAAGTGAGATACTATTCACAAATCTAATAGGCTTAATATGTGGCCGAGGAAAGTTTCGGAACCCTGTAGGCTACTTCATTGTTATTTAGTTCTTTAGGTTTGGGAGTGAGCGGTGAAGGAATTTAAACTCCTCAGCTAGATCGAACATTTAAAAAAAAAATTTGAAAACACTAAACCACAGACTTTTGAACTGATTCTCTGGGGGGAGGGGGGGTGGTCAACCTAAACACTGTGACAGTGTTATTCATTTTAGTAGAGCGTGAAGCATAAATCGAATGTTTCTACACTGGTCCGTTATATCCAAACACGAAACCAATCAAAATTAAGTTTACCCCCTTTTGTGTGTGTGTGTGTGTAGTTTCATAACATTTCCTTGTCTTCGGGTACATTCGAACCAATCAATTGTTTACATATTAATAGCATGGACATGGGGAAATTACCGTAAGCTAGGAACTGACACACATACAAAAAAAAAAAAAAACTTCTCGGAAAAGTTATTTGAATAACACAGAGCTAACGTTTCGACTAAATGGAACAACAAGAAACTGTTCAATCCAATGTGAATGTTTGTCGAAACAAGCAGTACACAAAAACTGGGTTTGAAAGAGTGTGTTATAAAAAATAAGAATACATGTATAAAAAAAAAAGTGAAAAAAAACGTTATTCGGAACACTCAATAAGGATTTATAATACTACAAAATTATTCCGGGTTCTCATTTTTTTAAAAATTGAACCGATTGAATGTAATTATTATAAATTGATTTAAATTTATTGTTGCTAATTTTTTGTTGTTACTAGTTTTATATGTTAGTCGAGCATTACTTCTAGACAATCTCTCAATCTCTAGTTGTAAGCCAAGTCTTCATTTTGGGCCAATTTTAATTATAGGCAAGCCTTTGTAAATGCCAGCCTTAGTTGGGCAAGTATTAGTTGTTAGACAAGCCTTAATTTTGAGCCAGTCTTTGTGGTTAGGCAAGCCTTAAGTTTGGACCAGCCTTAGTGGTTAGGCAAGCCTTAATTTTGGACCAGCCTTAGTGGTTAGGCAAGCCTTAATTTTGAGCCAGCCTTAGTGGTTAGGCAAGCCTTAATTTTGGACCAGCCTTAGTGGTTAGGCAAGCCTTAATTTTGGACCAGCCTTAGTGGTTAGGCAAGCCTTAATTTTGAGCCAGCCTTAGTGGTTAGGCAAGCCTTAATTTTAGGCCACCTACTTACAACCAACAGCATGCCAGCTAACGATAAGCCTAAGTCAAGGCTTACTTTTAAGCCATCCTTAGTTGTTAGTTGTTAGTTAAGTCTTAGTTCCAGACAGCTTATAGCCAAGCCTTGGTTTTAAACAGCTTTAGTTGTTAGACACTCTTTGTTTCTAGACATCTTTAGTTGTTAGCCAAGCCTTGGTTCTAGACAGCTTATAGCCAAGCCTTGGTTTTAAACAGCTTTAGTTGTTAGACACTCTTTGGTTCTAGACAGCTTTAGTTGTTAGCCAAGCCTTACATTTAGGCTATCCTTAGTTGTTGACTAAGCCTTACATTTAGGCTATCCTTAGTTGTTAGCCACGCCTTACATTTAGGCTATCCTTAGTTGTTGACTAAGCCTTACATTTAGGCTATCCTTAGTTGTTGACTAAGCCTTACATTTAGGCTATCCTTAGTTGTTAGCCACGCCTTACATTTAGGCTATCCTTAGTTGTTAACCAAGCCTTACATTTAGGCTATCCTTAGTTGTTAGCCACGCCTTAGTTCTAGACAGCTTATAGCCAAGCCTTGGTTCTAGACAGCTTATAGCCAAGCCTTGGTTCTAGACAGCTTATAGCCAAGCCTTGGTTCTAGTCAGTTGATTGCAAAGCCTTGGTTTTATCGAAGTCCCTAATCTTGATAGGAAATGTAAAAATAATTTTTTCTTCTTTTTAATTTCTAAGAAAATAATGACCACAAAAAAAAAAAAATCAGAAATATTTTTTTTTAAAGAAAATGCATCCACGTCTGACACGTGACTTTCAGTTGTGGTTAGTGGTGAGCTGTTTGAGATGCTGAAATAGAAAAAACAATTGGTGAGAAATATGGATGTTTTTTCCTGTCACGATTTAAGAAAGTCTGTACTTTGTGGTAATCACGAACTATTTGATGATTCATTTAAACCTGGATATTTTTGGGTTACTCTGTTTAAACTTGCTTATTTCATCCGAATTTAAGTCCGTCGACTATTCATATGTACATCGTGCTGGGTGTCACAGTAGTCGGGGCTGATGAACCACTTAACATTATAATTAGATGTCTACCTTTTTAGTTCAGCGTTTTTATAAAGGATATGAATGATATAGGTCCGCTATATTTATATACCGTATACGAGTATTAAAATGTATTCCTAGTAAATTAAGTTTCACGAATTAAAATAGTTTTCATTTATGTAAGTATTCAAACTTAAATCAAACGAGATTTTTTCATTCGTTGCATTTCATAATCTTATTTGATCTGATAAGTGATGGTGAAATTGTATACAATTCTTTATTCTTTATACGGATATACAGATTATTTAAAAATCTAATCCTACGTCTTCTTAGTTTGTCGGAAAACGAAATATATAATTAAAAAAAAACACTTTCTGTATTATGTTGTATATCAATATTTTATTTCATAATTTTGTAAAAATTCTAAATTAATATGGTAATATGATGAAGATTATCTTACATTTGTATGAGGGTGGCCATATGCAAAAGGTTTGTTTGTTGAAGATAAATTTACTTCCTAGTTCAAATCTCCCGCACGACGACGGGGGATGGAAGCGGGCAGGGTTTGAACCCGGGACCATGAATAAGTCCCAACGACAATCCAGCTCGCAAACCGCACGACTAGGCAGATAGTGACTGATACACTACTGATTACACAGTGATTAGAAAATACAGTATAACTCTTAGGTCATCTGAGATTTTTAAAAATAGTTTATTCAATAATTAAAGACGTTATCTTTCTGTCTGACAGTTTAATAAAATGTGTTGTGTTGTCACTCAGCGCAAGTTATTTTATTTTTTTATTATTATTATTTTAGCTCGATAAGGTAAAAGAAAGTTGTCCAAATAGATTATTCATATTTTTATCTAAAGATGAAGACCAGATACCTGTGTTTGATAACCTTGACGTCTTACTTGATATTGAAATGAAAGACAATGTTCTGCTGTAGCCTATTTCTCTGTTTCCTATCTCGGAGAAAAGTCATGCTCACAGAATTTTTAATTTCAACTATTCTGCCTGGTTTTTTAATTAAGTTAACATGAATATACGTCTAACTTAACATGACAAGACGTCCAACTTAACACAAGATGTCTAAATTAAGACAAGACGTCTAACTTTACACAAGACGTCTAACTTTACACAAGATGACTAACTAAACACGACAAGACATGTAACTTAACACAAAGATGATCTTACGATAATCACGCCCATTGCAAGCGTACGTGTGCTCTATGTAACTCGAATGTTCTCACATAGATCTGTAAGTATTGGCCACTGATGCCTCTTTCTTATTAACCTTAATTTAATCTGCGACTTTTTTTTTTTACTAGAATGAATGCAATTGCAATAAAACGTTTCAATATATGCGTGTCCTAATCCTTTTTTACAGTAAATTTTTTGACCTGTGCCTTTCTTACTATAAGCAAAAGTGAATTATTAGGTTCGGAACGCTAGAAACGCTTGGCGCCGGCCGGGCACCGCTGTGGAAACTTACAGCGCTCCCTAGACCCCATTGCTGGTCGGAGGGAAAACCTACTGCTTCTCTAGTTAGTACAGCGGTTCTCAACCTTTTATGCTCAGCGACCCCTTTTTACAATCCCCCACTCTGCCGCGACCCCCCTCCCCCACACACATATAGCAATAGAAGAATAGACAAAAACAATCCACATTTTCGATGGTCTTAGGCGACCCCTGGCAAAACGTCAATCGACCCCCAAGGGGGTCGCGACCCACAGGTTGAGAACCCCTGAGTTAGTATATCCAGAAAGACCTTCTCTTGTAGACAAAACACTTACAAATTATCTTTGAAATACTTCTGTCAAAAAAAAAGATTATAATGGACTAACTTAAATGAATCACCCACTGTGAAAGTCCACAGCG
The DNA here is from genome assembly GCF_947242115.1 of Biomphalaria glabrata. Taxonomy (NCBI): domain Eukaryota; kingdom Metazoa; phylum Mollusca; class Gastropoda; family Planorbidae; genus Biomphalaria; species Biomphalaria glabrata. Next base: position 13,268,177 of record NC_074714.1, read on the forward strand.
CCCCAATGCCTCCAGCTGGCTAAGTTGGGGAGGAGGAATATTTTACTGGTTTAGGAAGGTTGGGCGCCATCGACAAAAGTTTAAGAAACACTGAGTTCAGTGCTATATAAACAGCACTGATTGTGCGGTAGTTTTTAGGTCTCTCAAATGTTTATATCGAATCAATAATATTTGACACCGATATTTGCACCAGATCAATAGATACGTAGGGCGTACATTAACGTAAAGGAGGCTTTAGTTTCCTTACATTGCTAGCCGAATCAGGAAGGGAAAGTTCTTTTTGGTTTTGTATAGTTAAAGGGGTGTGGTGGCCGAGCAGTTAAGTGCTTGGTTTCCAAAAAATGGGTCACGAATTCAAATCCCAAATAACACTAGAAATTTTACTTTTCGGATTTTTTTCAGGGATTCCCTGACTTCTACCAGTTTTTACGGGTACGTGACATCAATTAGGAAAAGTAAAGACGGTTGGTCGTTTTGCTGGCCACATAACGCCGTCAGTAACCGCAGGCCAAAAAAAAAAAGATTTCTGCCCCGTGGATCTATGGTCTATGATGGGAACTTTACTTTACTAATTTCTTTACTTACATAGTCAAAACAGTTTCGTATAAATCTTCTTTAAAAAAAAAACATTGAGGTAATATGTGTGTCATCATCATCTGTCTCTTTGACTTTCGTCGTAGGGGTGCTGTGAGAGGTCGCGTAACCAAATCCCGCCACTATTCACTGTCAGCAGCTGGATATCAAGAGAGAGGCCGGTCCAACCTTTTACGTTGTCTAGCCAGCTTTGCTTGGACGACAATTTGATCGTGTCCTAGAAGGAGGACATTTGACAGCGAGTCTTCTGTTACATTCTGTAGTAGCACGTAAGGGACGCAAATAATAGAAGAAATAATAACTGTAAACATGCATTGAAACAGTTTCCAATGGCGTTACTGCACTTAGAAACATCTAAGAACTTGCGAAAGGTTAAAAAAAGAAAATCAAAACAGCAGACGATGAAATTGAAATACTTATCTGTTTTTATGGTCAACAGCTTTACTAATTTCAGGTACTCATTTGAGTTGGTTGGACTCATGGGCGTCCTTAAAATCCCGAAAGGGATCACATTCACAAATTGTAAACAAACACTCTTTAAGTCGCATGCTTCCCTGTCCTTTCCATACAACTTACGACCTAATGCGAATGATATCACGTGACCTTATTTTTTTCCCCATGAACATCACGTGATCTTTCTTTTTGGTGAATAAGGTCAATTAAAAAAAAACAGTTTTCACCGAGATTCGAATCCGGGATCCCTCGGTTCGGAAAACATACACTTGAACACTCGGCCAGCACGCCCGTTAAAACATGTAGAAACAAACATAAGTCTCAATGACTTTCACCATGCCTTACAACGAGATTATTTTTTTTTAAAGCAAGAAGACGCCCATGGAAATAAATGTTTCTATTGATATGCATCTAAAGTGTGGTGATCTCGAAAGACTATCATAAAAGTTCCATGTTTAAATCCTTAGCATTGGATGTGTATTCAAAAATGGGAAAACCATTTGAAATTCTCTAATCCGATATTTAAAGTAGTTGTGTAGTTTGGTTTAGACACGCTAGTTCCATAATATAGCTACAGTGCATTTCACTGTAAACGAATGGCTTGCTTCCTTCCTAAACACATACAAATATGTTATGTTAGTATGCTCTCTCTGCCTGTTCATATTCTCTTGGCACAAATTGTACACTTTTTATGAAGATGTCTGAAAACTAGGTGTCAAAAAAAATTAATTAAAAATGCTAATATAATTTCTAATGACGTGTACTTCGATGTAAAAGTACAGTCATTTTGATTTAAAAGTACAGTACATTTTCTACTAGAAGTGCAATCTTGTTTTGTTCTTAAAGTGCGATGTATTTTGTTCCGGAAGAATGCCTACGCTATATTTTGTTCTGCTAATACATTGTAGTTCAATGATATCCAATCTATGACTCGCGGTACACATCCGGCATGTTACGTAAAACGTCCGGCCCATCTTAACGTCGACCATAACTTTACAATAAAGAGGCTCGCTTCCATTGGATCCAAAGATTTGGTTTGAGTGGATGTGGCTCTTGGCATGCGTGAGGGAAAGTTTTAGGATAGGTCGCTCTCCACTGGTGTTGTTATTCTTGATATAGGCCTACATTTGTCCGGTCTAAGAGGAAACAAGCGAAATTGAAAAAAAAAAATTATAAAAAACAAACAAAGATTGTATAAGGAAAAGAACTGCAAAATCATTGCCATATCTATTTATTTTTCTAATTAAAACACAATTAATTAATTAATAAACCTCTAAGGTAATTGTTTTACTAATTGGTTAATTATTTGATTGATTCGTGTATTGTCATCGACTGAATGACTGTTCCAAATTTTTACTCGACCCGAGATGGAGAAGTAGGAGAAAATGTGTAAAAGAATCCACCCAGACAGAGTGAATTAATATGTGTGTATATATGTATGTATGTAAGTATATAAATATAAGTGTGTGTATTTATGTATGTATGTAATTATGTATGTATGTAATTATGTATGTATGTAATTATGTATGTATGTAATTATGTATGTATATGTGTATGTATGTATGCATGCATGCATGCAAACATATATTTAAGTATGTATTTAATTATGTATGTAATTATGTATGTATGTATGTATGTATGTATGTATGTATGTATGTATGTATGTATGTATGTATGTATGTATGTATATGTGTATGTATGTATGTATGTATGTATGTATGTATGTATATGTGTATGTATGTATGTATGTATGTATGTATGTATATATGTATATGTGTATGTATTTATATATGTATGAATGTGTATGTATTTACTATGTATATTATAAGCAAGTATGTATACTTGCATTTCATTTAGACTACAGAAAATAGAAGAATGTCACAAGAACAAAGACCTATATGTAGGTAAAGTCTTGTCGCATACCTCACTCAAAATACTTAAAACACAATAGGGAAATTCCCACTTTAGCCACGATTCGGTCCGATGAACAATCGGGGAACCTGTGTCTCATAACTGGACCAGGAAAAACGAATAGAAATATCAGTCACATGACAGACTAGTACAAATGCTTGATAAACGACAGTGTCTAATAAGCATGTTTGAAATACAAACATAAGTAACTATTTCAATAGCAGTTGGAAGTGTCTTGATGTATAGTGCATGCTGCCGCCAAGAATTCCATGATAACGCTAATCAACGTAACGTACTTCATGTCTGATCATGTCAATGCCTATTTCCCCTTTGTAATTCATTTCAATGGCTTTTGCCCAGATTCAATTCATGTCATTGTCTATTGCCCCAGTCTAATTCATGTCAATGCCTTTGCCCCAATGCAATTCACGTCAATGCATATTGTCCCAACGAACTTCATCCCGATGCTATACAGCCCCAATGTAAATCATGTCAATACCTATTGTCCCAATGCAATTCATGTCATCACCTATTGCCCCATTGTAATTCATGCCAATGCCTATTGCCCCAATGGAATTCATGACAATGTTTATTGCCCCAACGAGCTTCATTCCAATCCACACAGCTCCAATGTTATTTTTGTTATTTAAACAAGCAGTACATTTAAAAAAAAATACTTTAAAAAAACATACAAAAAACACCTAAGCTTATACAAGGGAAAGAACCGCAAAATTAATGACATATCTCTAAATAGCATGATTTATCACCCCTTTTCTAAATAAAAAAAATTAATTAATTACCACTAATTAAATTAATTGGTTTATTTTTTGATTGATTCGTGTATAGTCTTGGACAACGAATGTATTTTGCCTGCAAAGCTTCAATTTGATTTTAAAATTGTTGAAGAAAGAACGTGTACAAGTTTTGTACCAGACAACAGGTGGAGTTGATATTAGTTTTGTACCAGAAAACAGGTGGAGTTGATATTAGTTTTGTACCAGAAAACAGGTGGAGTTGATATTAGTTTTGTACTAGACAACAGGTGGAGTTGATATTAGTTTTGTACTAGACAACAGGTGGAGTTGATATTAGTTTTGTAGCAGACAACAGGTGGAGTTGATATTAGTTTTGTACTAGAAAACAGGTGGAGTTGATATTAGTTTTGTACTAGACAACAGGTGGAGTTGATATTAGTTTTGTACCAGACAACAGGTGGAGTTGATATTAGTTTTGTACCAGAAAACAGGTGGAGTTGATATTAGTTTTGTACCAGAAAACAGGTGGAGTTGATATTAGTTTTGTAGCAGACAACAGGTGGAGTTGATATTAGTTTTGTACCAGAAAACAGGTGGAGTTGATATTAGTTTTGTACTAGACAACAGGTGGAGTTGATATTAGTTTTGTACCAGAAAACAGGTGGAGTTGATATTAGTTTTGTACCAGAAAACAGGTGGAGTTGATATTAGTTTTGTACTAGACAACAGGTGGAGTTGATATTAGTTTTGTACCAGACAACAGGTGGAGTTGATATTAATTTGTAAAATTCCTTTATAAAAGTGTTGTTTTTTTTTAAATGAGGGCACTCTTTGATTTCAAGGGAACATCTGTAAATTTAGTGACTGGAAGCCCTGAACAAGATGTGTGTGAATGCCCGAACCCTTTTCAAGGCTCATTATAAATGAACTTAATAACATTATAACATGTAAGACCAAGTTATAGATGTACAGAAACAATAAGAGAGTTGTGAATGAAATATCATTTCTCTTATATTTTCTTACATTTAATATGCAGATATTGTTGAAAATGTGGAAGCTCCTTTATGGGAGAGGCTCTGTGCGACTGAAACATCTTACACCGTCGTAGGACCGGCCCTGGTAATCTACTGGAAGTGAAAGTGATAGTTGGCTAACTGAATAGGGTCACAGGTAATTAGGTACACCATGCATATATATAGAAGTCGTTCTAGGGTTAAAGGAGGCCAACACACTTACATGGTAAATAATAATTCCCCACCGTCAGCAAATGTAGTTTCCAGTTCTAAAAACAGCCGTAACACACAAGCAACCTGTCGCGTGACCTATCTCACGATCTTTATTACGTATACATGGTCACGTGATTCTGATTGCCAAAGTTTATTTCTTCGTTTTGTTAATGAAGTTTGTATATACATACATACATAGTTCAATGATAATTCCGTACAGGGGAGAATCTCTTTCTATGATCCTTTGTCAATTTTAAACTTTAAAAAAAAAAAAGAATGGTTTGATTCAAACCAAATATTGTTACATATTTATAAGAAACTAAATTTTATTTTTCTTTGAAGCTAACAATATTTTGTTTCCCACTTCTGCCATCTGTATTGTTTTGCTTGTTTGGTTGTTGTTGTTTTTCTCATTCCAGACATTGAGGTTTAAATGTTTGAATATACTACTTAAGCGTCAAAATAAAATTATTTGTGAAAAAAAAAGAATATTTTTTTTAAAAATCTTATTAGTTTCAGACGTTATTTAAAAAAGAGAAGATGATCATGTTCTGCGCATGTGTCAATCTAGTCATACATGTACATCAATGACTTCAACTCTGTTAAGTCTTTGTTGTTGTTGTTGTTGCTTTTTTGGCTGATTCAAGCAACCTACTCCATTCTCTAATGGCACTAGGATAGGAAAGAAGGAGCACTTGTACGAATCTATCCTACCATATGGAATAAGAAATGTATCTTTATCTTTGTGTCTTTATGAGTATTTTATTAGATTTTGTTTTTCTATTTATAAATTCTAGTTTCGTGTTTTATGTATTATAGCTACTTGACTTTCTAGTCTTCTGTCCTGAAGTGTCTCAAAGTTCTAAGTTTAGTCATTTTACTCATGGTGTTACTCTAATAATACTCTAATCAAATGTGAATATTCGTTTGTTATAAATCTCATGGCTCTGTTTTGTGTCTTTTCTAGTTTAATGTTTAATGTAAGTGTTTGGTTATTTTATTTACTTAACATTGGCTGTAATGACAAACACTGAGCCCAAGTGGGGGACGAAAAACAGGAGCCAGAGGTCAATGTACAACTTCTGGGCTAGCATGTGTCCTATTGTATTTTCGTTTCATTTAGTGTATCTTCGGTTGCGATGATCGATTCAGTTGCGATTATTGATTTAGTTGAGATGATGGATTCAGTTGCGATCATTGATTTAGTTGAGATGATGGATTCAGTTGCGAAGATATATTTGAGCAGATTCTTTGCTTTTTTACAGAACAACTAGACTTGGAAATGGGTCAAGTACAAACCAAAGCTAAGATAAGAAACTACGAAAACAAATACTTTTATTAAGAAACCTGACACGTTTAGCCTAGACACATAAGTTTGAGTCACCGTTTTGCAATCTTATAATATTAATAATAATAATAATAGTGTAATAATATAATATAATATCTATAGTAACAACAAACTCCGTTGTTATAGCAATCGAAGAAGTAATGTTGACTAACCTCGCGGACATAGTCGAACCCCTAATCATTCCTAAGAGAATCCTTATTACCTGTGAAAGGGCAGTACTGCTGCAGACCTGCCACATCATCAGACTATTAGTGGACACTGTTAAAGGGACTACAATATATATTTTTTTCACTTTAACGAAGCTCCACCATAGCAGCATCCACCACGGGAAGGTGGGGGTCAGGATTCCTCATTGCTCCCATACTCCGAGGATTTGTCCCATCTCTCAAACCATTTCTTCCATTTCTATCTTGAAATAAAACGCTCCTACCTTTTAAATTCCTTCTTCCTCACTCAGATCTCCTGTTTGATTGGGCAATCGTCTAAAACAAAAACACACAAAAAAAAACAACAACAACATAATTGTTATTTTATGTCCCAGCCAATAATATACAAGTACCTTTTTTTTCAAATATATAGTTCAGTGTTATGAATTAACCCTCCCCAAGACACAACACACAGACACACACAAGACAAACGGTTATGGAAAACGGTTGAATTCTGCTGCCTAAATTTCCGAATAGCTTCCTGAATATTAATATGTAAACGTACTACCTCGTTCTTAAAGCCTATTCTCTTCTAAGTTACATAATACGCTAGATCCTATATAACCACTTCCTATTTGTAAAAGCCGCGGATACACATTTAAGACCAAAAGAAAAATCCCCTGTCGAGGACAGCCGTAGATGGAAAGGTGGAAATCTAAATCGACCACCGGTGGACACAAGTTATGGCTGCGCTACATGTGGTATGAAAAGTAGGTCGCATCTAGGGGCTGCGTAGCCACGGGAAATACTGCATTCCTCATTAATCTCCGGACTCACAAGACAAGCCTTATTACTTTATTATTATTATTATTATTACATATTAATACTATTATTGTTATTATTATTTGTAACTATCAGAGTAAATAAAAGCACATAAACGGAATTCAGAACATAATTATTTGGATGGACTATCCGCCAGATCTGCTGCCCATATATCGCTGACTCGTCATAATGTTATACTTTTCGGTTTCAAAATAGAACACTTTGCAATTGTTCCCCTTGTTAAGAAGGTTTCTGGACCTGACCTCAGTTTCCAATGTTCCTGTTTCTAATACTATAATATCATCTTCCTTGTTTAGGTCATGCGCAACGTTGGCATATGTCATTCTATAGTTTGATCATTCGTGTGACAATGTCAGGCGTCAACGTCGCGTAGAGCGGCAGAGACGAATTAGTCGTTCTTATTTTAATAGTAGCCACTAACAAGAAAAACAAACAACAAAGTTTATACTTAGTGTTATTATAATTGTATCCATTAGTTTGAAAGTCATTTATTGTTTAGGCCCAAAGTTTTGTATATAATTGTGTAGATCTAGTTAGTGGTTAAGACATAGTTTGGACTGGTAGGTTTGACAAATGAAAACAGATTGCAAACAAGTCAAGAAAAAAAAATTCTTAAAAAAAAAAACAACGAAGCTTAATCGAGTGTGGCTCTATTAATTAGTGTAGATCAATTATGTAATTAAGTTTGTAATAGATCTAGACCAACAACAATAAATGTGTGCGATTAATAATATTTTTACCACATGTTTTTGCTTAGTGCTATTTCATGCTTTTAGCTTTCTCAATACGCTATGATCCAATCACTTATCTGGACCAGTTGGGAAAAGGGGGGGGGGGACGGAGGAAAGAAAGTGATATCTGGGTGGATTTTACCGTAAATGTTCTTTAAAAGCATTTACAAAAAAAAAAAGAGGGAACGATATGAATTTGAACTCGTGGCTCACGACTGCTTGGGTCGACGTGCAAACCACTAGACAAGATTGTTTAGTTATGTATTGGTTAGAGAAACAAAAACCTAATGAAATACTCTGAAAGACACAAAGATAGAAGCACATTTCTTATTCCTTATGCTAGAACACATTCGTCCAAGTGCTCCTTCTTCCCTAGTGTCATTAGAGAAAGGAATGGGTTGCCTGAATCAGCCAGGAAAACCAACGACTTAGCATGCATGAATAAATTGATACGTGAAATGCGTAGGAAGTAATTATCTTTAATTCTGAAATGACCTCTGTAATATATTAGATAAGATAAGATACAAGAAAATTAAAAATACTCTCTTCTGGTCTTGACATATTTTGGAAATACAAAAATACTTTTTTTCCCCCTTTTACAGTGTAACTAAATATAGGCATATTTTGACACCAGATACCCAGTCACTAGTATGCAACTCTGTTGAGATAGTTAATAGTCAAAGGTTTCTTTTTAGTACGCCTCAATACAGACTTGCGGAACTTGCTAAATGAGAATTCGGTAAAAACCGGTTCTGGTGAACAGGACTTGAACTAGGCCAATGCTTTTTACTTTAGTATTTCGCAGTAGAAACAAGAAATATTATATGTAGATTTAAATAGACTTCAACTTTTTTTTCCCTTTTCAGAGGAACATACTTGAAAAGTCGGGCATTTCATTATGTAGACATAATTATTTACATTCTCAATTAAAAACAACTTGAATAGCATCAAACATATATCTACTCTATACCCTTCACCCTAATCGTAGACTTATCTCTTATACGGATATCTAAACATTGTTTTCTTTAAAGTACTCCAGTGATCTGATATTCATATTTGTATTGGCCTAATTTAAATTGATTAAATTTACATTAAAAAATATTACTTTATTAAGCACCCCACCATCACGATGGGAACATAGATATTTACGTGTATTTGTTGGAACAAATTTCCTCTTGGTGGTTGCATCGATTTGTAGAACTATGTTCTCCTTCAAAGAAATCTCTCTGGCTGTTAAAGACCTTTCTTGAAAAGGTAACTAGTGATAATGCTATATGAAGCATATAGTTACAGGAGTAAGGTCGCAAATGGGATATTAGGACCTACTACACTCATCTCATTGCAATATGTTGATTTTCTCTTTCTCTATCACATTTCGTTTTATCTTATATCTTGTATATTGGGCACGACATGGCCTGAGTTGTGCCGATGTGCCCAAAACCTAAAATATCACAAACATATCTTATATATTAGTTCTTACTCTTAATAACTTCTAGCGTCTTCGAAAAACAAAAAAAATGATGAACTGCTTTCCTTTGTTAAATTCCAATTCCCAGATTTAAAAAAAAAATGACCTAACAAGAACTGTTACCATAGGCAAAGTATTGAAAGCAATACTAAGTGAATTCTCGAATGACGTTTGACACTTTTCTGTGGTGCTTATAGGAAGCACAAGACAATATTTTTTCCTTTTCAAAGATATTAGAGTTTCAGACCCGGAAATCCAGTTCCGGAAGAATGCACTTTTACGTATGTGTGAGGGGGGGGGGGCTAGATTTGGGAAGATATAAAACGTAGTGTTTTGAAATAACAATTCAATAATTTATTAATTGAGCTGTAAAAATAAGAAAGAAGTATGAACTTTTTATACATTTGGGAAAGCCTGGCTTCAGACTACCGCAATCCGTAGTGCATGATATAATCTATATCTTGATTGAAAACCTGACTTTAATTTTTCATTTGTAGATAACTGTTGTAGATAATTATGGTAACTCTATAATTTCAAGATTGTGCAGGTATGAAATGTTATGCAGTGTATGCCTGTGTATCATTTGTGTAACTTTCGGGTAGAATTCTCGAAGATGATTGGCTGAACAGGAAGGAGAGAGCAGACGAGAGACTACTAGTGTCTATTATGGGGTGAATACAGTAGTTTTAATGTGAGTTGAAATAGTTTGTTAAAACGTGAACTAGAAAGCTGCAAATATCTGTCAATTAAAAGTGTATTTTGTTTAAATAGAAGTTTTTTAGCTTTGTTTATACGCAAACTGTGGTACGTTGGTCTAACTGTCTGGATCTGCAGCCCATTACACCATATTAATATATATATATATATATATATATATATATATATATATATATCCTTAGTATGGGATGTAAAAAATATGAAAGTGATATAAATGAATAAAGAAATGGATATAGCGGAAGCAACTGTCAGAGTACTTTGCTAGTAGAAATAGGAAATAGTTTTATTTATTGGTATATTTTAATATAGAAACAAAAAAAAATCGTTATATTAACTTATATTTAGACAGGGAAATGACGACAGTTTTTTGTTAGAGATTAATTAAATCTATATTGTCCACTACTTACCATTCCACTGTTGCGCTTGGTTGGACTTTTATCTCGCATGGGGGACGACCGCGACATTCTTTGGCGAGGTATAAGAAGGATGGCATAACAGAGGTCGAGGTACCCACTGAAGGCACTATTTAAAAAAATCAATTCAGACGCCATTTTGGCCTCACTGACCTAGGACATAGAGGAAAGTAACTGGAAGCTATTGGCCTCTTAAAGAAACAATTGGAGAGCTCTCAGGAAGGCGCGGGAAACAGATTTATGGTCCAAAAGAAAAGCCTTGACGAAGAAAGGCGCAAAAGATGTAAATAACAATTCATAAAGACTCCAAGCGAACTAAGACTTTGTCTGCATTAGATGTGACAAAATATGCAGGTCGAAACTGGGTTTACAGAGTCATGTGAAACACTGCACTCACCCTTACGACATTGCCATTTATAATTAGTAACCAATAGAGACAGGATACGAAATAATGAACGACATTTATAATTAGTAACCAATAGAGACAGGATACGAAATAATGAACGACATTTATAATTAGTAACCAATAGAGACAGGATACGAAATAATGAACGACATTTATAATTAGTAACCAATAGAGACAGGATACGAAATAATGAACGACATTTATAATTAGTAACCAATAGAGACAGGATACGAAATAATGAACGACATTTATAATTAGTAACCAATAGAGACAGGATACGAAATAATGAACGACATTTATAATTAGTAACCAATAGAGACAGGATACGAAATAATGAACGACATTTATAATTAGTAACCAATAGAGACAGGATACGAAATAATGAACGACATTTATAATTAGTAACCAATAGAGACAGGATACGAAATAATGAACGACATTTATAATTAGTAACCAATAGAGACAGGATACGAAATAATGAACGACATTTATAATTAGTAACCAATAGAGACAGGATACGAAATAATGAACGACATTTATAATTAGTAACCAATAGAGACAGGATACGAAATAATGAACGACATTTATAATTAGTAACCAATAGAGACAGGATACGAAATAATGAACGACATTTATAATTAGTAACCAATAGAGACAGGATACGAAATAATGAACGACATTTATAATTAGTAACCAATAGAGACAGGATACGAAATAATGAACGACATTTATAATTAGTAACCAATAGAGACAGGATACGAAATAATGAACGACATTTATAATTAGTAACCAATAGAGACAGGATACGAAATAATGAACGACATTTATAATTAGTAACCAATAGAGACAGGATACGAAATAATGAACGACATTTTTTCCTTCAGAGAAAAAACTTTTTTTAATAGGGACGAACCTTTTGTAAATTATTGAATATTAGTGATTGATAGAAACGCTTGTGTGTTGGACACTTTTGAAGTCATACATATCTAATGGGCTCCTTCACGGATATGGATCATCTCATTGCAATGAGATGAATGCCTGGGCACTAGCTATGGTCGGAACGATGTCGCTCACATTCCCCCCCCTCCCCCGCAGTGCAGCTGATCTATCCAAAGAAAGGTCACGTTCCCATACAGTTAGAGATCAGCGCAATCGCAGGCTCTGCCAGGGTGTACCTATATGCTGCCTTTAGGTCAGCGGCTCCCTGATTTATTCCTCAGGGTTGACCATCAAAGCCTTTACAATGATTGGGCAGAGCTGCAAGGCAGCAACAGTTTGAATTCAGAGTTTGCCATCTTCAAAGTCATATACATACAAAATCAAGAAAGTCACATGAATGAATATTAATTATGCAGCTAACGTAATTGTTAAATCAACACCCTATTTACTGTTTCTGATCGACAAATGGTATAATGAAATATAGTTAACATTACTAGCTTTGTTCCAATCTCTGCTTTAAAAATGTCCCAGAGAAATCAGGGAAACGACCCTGGCTTCAAACTTCGTTGTGACCGCCCCTGTATCGTTATTGGGATCTTTAACACACTTATCTTGTCTGTTGACATGCCGTCCATTAACACTCACTTTATCTACGAGACGTGACATATATAAACAGATCCTCGGGACATTTCCAAAACTAAAAATATTTATTGTCTTCCTACTTACATATGTAAAATAAGAGTTGGGACAAGAGTGGCATTTATTGAAGAGCAACAAGGTCAAGGGCACATGAATGTCAATTCGAGACATTGTTTATTTGTGCAAGGTCTCGATAGACACATTAATGTCACTTAAGGACATAGCTTACTTTTGTGCGGTCTCAATGCAATTCAGCATTAAATTTAATGATGTTTTTTCCCCACAAATTAAAATTAGCCTGTACAGCCAAAGTCCACGAAGATCAGAAAAAAAAAAAGGTGGAATTGGCAGCTTGACAAGGGGCACTAAACAGTTAATGTCTTTCAAAATAATCCGTGTAAAAAGTAGACATAGACACATAGTTATTGTGATGGATATATGTCTCATACCCTTACGTGAATTCGTATGTAAGGTACCTCTGTTGCTCAACGATTATGTTGGCAACTCCGCGCTGGATTTGATAAAATATGTAGCCACGTGAAATACTATACTCCTCATCAGTCTTCAGACTCGAAGAAAAACCTAATTTATTTATTAGCTGCCACTTTGAAAACATTTGCCTTAGTTTGTGTTCATATTTCAAATTTTATTATCTAACTTTTATGTAACGATTAAGTTAAATAATAAAGATTATTTGTTCCGACTAAAATATTTCAAGCTAACGCTCTTCGTATTTCTGTTGTTTATTAAATATTGCATACCAGTTATCCTCAAGCTATGGACCAGGACACATGGGGCACGTAACATCTCTTGTAACTTCTGCCCGTAATGATGCAGCAGACGATCAGTTCCACAATATTTTGCACGTGGCCCACGACAAGCGTGTAAGATATCCGTGTGACCCACCCCAGCACTTCTAGGCCTAGAAAAATAATGGACACAGCAAATGAAATGTATACTGACTAATTTCAACACTTACAAAAGCACTTCTAGTTCCTCCTACCGTACCCGAAATAGGTCAATAGCCAAAGTAAGAGGCCGTCTATTCAAGTCATGCGAGGGTTTTATATTGTGACCCTACCGTACCCTAAATAGGTCAATAGCCAAAGTAAGAGGCCGTCTATTCAGGTCATGTCATGGTCTTTACTGTAACCCTTCGTACGTTTGACTTTAAATAGCGTACAGAGGAACTTAGTTTAGCATGCATGCAATAACACTGCAAATTGGAGTCACAAATTGCACGCGCAGCAGCCATTGTGCCCCTGTAAGTCTCTTCTGGTCTTCAGTTGTAGCCTCTTTAATTTTGAGACCCTGGGTCGTGACATTCTCACTTTAAACATTCAACCAATCAACTTTGGTTTCACTTTAAACAAATACAAATGTTAGTGCCTTGGTCTATGCACTCCCTTAGTTCGTCAGACTAAATTCATCATTTTGTCTCATTAAAAAATTTAGTCCCTGGTGATGCCTTTATATATGTCATAGGTATGCGTCAGTCATTGTTTCCGCTATAAGCTTTATATTCATATTTACGTTTACAGCTTAATTGCAATCTACTCACTAAAGCCTCTAGGTGTAAAGCATTTGTATTGTCCTTTTCGTTTATTGAGAGATATATGGTTCTTTTTGTGTCCAATATATGCCAAACGGCTATCTGTTGTGCCGTCTCTTATTTCTTCATATTTCACCGTTTTCTATCATTTCAAATCCTTTGTACCTGTACCTATATGTATGATTTAATCTTATTAGTATTTTTTCCACCGTCGTGTGCATTTAAAAATATTTTTTTTAAATATATATATAACACATCATAAATTCTCCCACTTGCGGTGGTTGAAAAAAAAACTACGAAATATTTAACATCTTATTACATGTGACTAGAACCACTAAGAACCTTTCGCGATCGAAACCGCCGCGGTTCAATTGACTAAAAACAATTCTTTATTCTTTATTTAGACCCAATTTTATTTTAAAAGTCCACCTATCAAAAAGCACAAAATTAAAATTCCTCCTGTTTTTAAGCAATATTTACTTTTTTTTGTGTGTGAGTACATTTCTCCTTGGCACGAAATTTGATATTGTAGACATTACATAAAATAATTCTTTTTTTTTTCATATGAAGCCGGCATTGACTGAATACGTGTTTTTTGTGCGTTTATATTATGAACCAATTTACTAACTGGATTATTATGTTTTTAGTTTAGCAGTAAACGTGTACATTGGTGACTGGGATTCACTTTTGTAAATACAAAAATAAACTACTACAAAGGAGTTATACATTCATTTATACATGTATGAATAATCTCGGGAATTCACCAATCACGCGATTTTGGGAAGGATTACATTGTTTGTATAGGGTTACTATTACAAAAATTACTATAAATATATTTGTTTGCGGCAAAACATGATGGTCACGTGGGCACAGTTGGACCTGCGTTACGGCTGCGTAGCCACGTGAATTACTACGCTTTGTTTTGTCTCGTGTCTCATTTTTTTTTTAAAAATCAAAATGGGTTTTTTGTTTTGTTTCGAAATTCAACATTGTGTATACCCAACATTGTGATCCTATGTTGTTTTCCTTGAATAGATCTGCTACTAAATCTGTTGACGACAAAGATAATACATTACATCTAACAAGGGGACTAGCATTCGTTGACCTTGATGTGGATTATCATTTCGTGTAAGAAATCGACGACAAAGTTTTGGATACATCCAACGCAAGTGTTAATGGTTTTATTATAATATTCAGTCTTATTTGTTATACACTATAGATTCTATAATACTTTTCAATGTGAGTGTTCACGTTCAAGAAAAGCAATAGCACTTTCGTAAACGATATCTACATATGTATGTATATAGGTCAAACCATATTTCATACGTAAATTATTTTTCGTAGCTTTTTTTTCCTAAACATATAATAGGTCAACACTCACATGCATACCCTTATGACATAAAAAAACAACATTATAACGTTTAAAATGGATGTTTACATTATTCAGAGAGTTTAATTTAAAGCGTATTATTATTTCTTTTTTTTTTATTATTTCAGATTTCTGAAAAAAAAAACTTAACGTACTAACCAAGGACACATCACGGACAGTAAGTAGATTGTTATGCGATTAAACAGAGTGTACCAAGAGAAAGGAAGTTACTACTTTACAGATTAATTTAGTAGAAACAATATTCATATCGGATTCAAAGATGTCTTTGTGTGTGGTTAGAAGCCAGTCTTGATTAGTCTAAGTACAGAACTGAAGTTTGAAAAGCACTTCGAGACTGCCTGAGACTTGGCGACATTTTAAAAGCTAGTCAGTACAATAAAGTCAACCGTTTTTTAAATAGCTTTTTATAAAGCATTTGTCAGGTCACTCTATCTGTCTGTCTGGGACAATTTTGTACACGTTATTTCTCCCACACCCATGCTTGGATCAGGTTGAAACTTTACACAATTATTAGCAATAATTAAAACATGAAACTGTCAAAGAATTAACCAATTATTTAATTCATAATTGGTAACAATTTTTTTCTTTGGTATTAAAGAATGGAAATAAATGCGACGTATTGAGATATGTGTATATGTGGAGTTATCCCCTTATCAAGTTTTGTACACATTTTTTTCTCCCACTTCCCATTCTCAGATGACACTACAAGAATCAATAAAAAATGTAACCAATTAGTTAATCAAGTAGTGGTAATTAATCTTGTTTTATATATATATATATATATATATATATATATATATATATATATATATAAAAGAAACCTTTCATATTCAAAAAAATATTTTTTCTATTTTATTTTTTTATAGTTCTAGACTTTGGAATTAGGAATATGTCTTCACTAAATCTTTGGAATTAGGAATATGTCTTCACTAAATCTTTGGAATTAGGAATATGTCTTCACTAAATCTTTGGAATTAGGAATATGTCTTCACTAAATCTTTGGAATTAGGAATATGTCTTCACTAAATATTTCTCACGTTATTTCAAAACTATTTTCCCCGCCATCTAGAATTTTGAATGTACACAATACCTCTGTAATACATCGTAGGAACATATAGATCTATCTTTCATCAGTTCGGTATTGTCTTTTTTACAAAGCTTATATCAACTCACTTTGTCTGTCTGTCTGGTCAAAAGTTTGAACATTTTTTTATCCCATTTCCAATTCTCTGAACAAGTTGACACTTTGCACAACTATTTATTGTACCTGACAAAACACGAATCAATAAAAAAAAAATAACAGTTAGTTAATTAATTATTGCTGATAAATTATTTTGTTTGATATCGAAAAGGGGGAATAACTGCTACTTAATGAGAGCTATGGAGGTTAATCCCCTTATTACGCCTTGACACGTTTTTTCTCTCACTTATCATTCTTGTATCAAATTTAAATTTTGCATAATTATTCGTAGTCGATGACAATACACAAATAAATCCAAATAATAAACAATTAATTAATTAGTACTATTAAATATATTTTGTTTTATAATAATAATATGGCTAGTCTTCGAGCCCGAAGATCAGTGAGGAATGCAGTATTTCCGTGGCTGCGCAGTCCCAGCTGTGACCTACATATTTTGCCACATCCAGGGCAAGCATATCCATATCCATTGTCCGCAGGTGGTCGATTTAGATTTTCTTTTCGCCGTCTGCGTTTGTCTTCGGCAGCAGATTTTCTTTTGGTCTCAAATGTGTATCCCGCGGCCTTCGTGAGTGACCTTCAGCTGTCTCGTTCTGAGGCCGCTTGCAACCAAGTGCTCTTTTTTTTCTTTCCATATTAATGGTATTCATAGCCATCTACTATTTGTTAACATTTTGATTTTTTAAGATCTGGTCTGCATTCTCAGCAAAAAAAAAACAAAAAAACAGTTGTGTAGAAAAAGATGAGAAAGCGGTATGAGAAATGTGGAGACTAAGAAATGAACTTAAAGAAAAAAAAAACATAAAGTGAAAAGAAGAAAATTTTGTGATATTTTGATGGAAATGAACTTTTGAGAAAATGTCAAAGACGCCATATTGAAATATCATTATAGCCTAGAAAATAATAAATATGTTCTTTGTGTGACTAAAGAAAAAAGGTTAGAACTTTGATTCTGCAATGCTGAAAAGTGACCAAAACTTATTTTAGTTCCATGGATTGTTAAAATACTTCGCTTATCAATAATTCCTTTTTATGTACATCGGATAAACCAGAACAGTAGCCCGGAATTTCATACATTGATAAATCTATCTTAAAAATATTCAATAGGACTTTATTAATGAATGATTTTAAAGACAGATGTGACTGGGTGTTCATCGAATGGTATACAGTGTGTGTCGTCCAGATTGTATGGTAGGCAGGGACAATTTGGACACCCCGTCCGTCTCTGTTACTACTTTTTATCTTCTTTTCTTTGTCTTTCTTACTCGTCACTTCATCCTCTCTATCTCTCTCTCTATCTCTCTCTCTCTCTCGCTCTCTTTCCCCTTTACCTTCACCTGTCCCTTAGACTTTTGGACTGTTGGGGCACCACATCTATCTATCTATCTATCTATCTATCTATCTATCTATCTATCTATCTATCTATCTATCTATCTATCTATCTATCTATCTAATCTATCTATCTATCTATCTATCTATCTATCTATCTATCTATCTATCTATCTATCTATCTGTCTGTCTGTCTGTCTGTCTGTCTGTCTGTCTGTCTATCTATATGTCTGTCTGTCTGTCTGTCTGTCTCTATCTATCTATCTATCTATCTATCTATCTATCTATCTATCTTACTATCTATCTTACTATCTATCTATCTATCTATCTATCTATCTATCTATCTATCTATCTATCTATCCATCTATCTATCTATCTATCTCAGTGTGCAGATGTGGGTTTTTTGTACATATAGTAGCCGTATGTGTGTGTATGAGAGTACGCATATATGCAAGTGTGTTTTGAATGCTTGTGAATGTCTCAAAAATGTATGTTTGTATGTGCGCGTGTATGCATGTGTTTATTATCTATTTATGTGTAGATTTGCATGTTTGTATGCGTTTTCATCCCAGCTAAGTTATTTATTTATTTATTCACCTATAAGGTAAAGTAGTTTAACTTTATGACACCGTCTCTCCGTCTCTTCGAATTTTCAGTTCTGCAGTTTTACTGTGTAAGTTGTAAAATAAAATGCAGCCAATAAAACGTATTTATTGATATGCAGGTGTTATTATAAAACCATCAGCTCAAATGCGTTGCCCTCTAGAGGTATACTAGACTCAGTGGCTATGTCACTTCTTTCTACGCATACAATAAATAACATCCAAAAAGTTTGAAAGCTTTTTAAAAAGTAAATAAATGAACAAAGCACTTCCTATTCATACCAAGTGTGTGCGGACTGGATCCCGATAAAGGCTGTGAACTGTAATCTGGAATTCTTAGATTTTAGGAGTCCACCCATCTTAAAATGGTACCTGCCAATTTTTGGTGGCTTGTTGTTTTTCGTGCTTCCGTAACGCCATCATTAACTGCTGGACACGTTCTGACTTTAACTGTGCACTTGTACTACCCCTACAGTGTTACCGGTATCCACACAATAAGTAGACTTTACTTATGGGTGTCGTCACACGCACTATACTGAAGTTTACAGATCTCACGGGATTACAGTGATGTCTGCAAGCGCCACTTCAGGAATACAGCTTTCAATGAAAGTGAGTTGGTAGAGATCCCCAAAGACCAGACAGCATGGATAGAGACTGTACTTTATTTGTATACGACATTTGCAGAGACCAACCGGCTGAGGCGGCCTTAGACACGAGAGTGGGGAAGAAAGCTGCCCTATAAGCTAATATAACACTAAGATCCATTCTCATGCACGAACTTTGGCTAAATTTGCCTTTCCAGATTTGGACAGCTTAGTGAACAAGCATTCTGCCTAATCTAGGAAAAAGAAATGTACAATAATGATTCATCTAAATATCCCACTGAAGTATTACCTTGTAAGCCTACCACATTCCACCATGCTGTTATCCTAGTCGTGGGTCACGTAGCCATCTAACCTGACAGGTCAAAGAGTGATGTCCCCATTTATTTTCTTTTTGGACTTTGTCTCCTACGCCTACACTCACACAAGTACTAGTTACAGACTCAACATTTAATCTCCAGGCAATTGATTGGAGTCACGACTGCAATCTAATCATGGAACGTGAAACAATCAGTTTCATTTGTGTCCTGTGAATCATGCACTTTCTGAACTTCTAAGAAAACGTTAGTAAGCAGTACAAAACACACAGACCTATATATATTATATGTAAACTGGACATGGAGATTTTTTAACACTATACAAAAATGTCCTGAAAAACTTCAACAAAAAAAAGTTAAAACAAGGCGTTGTTTTGTAAAGTAGGCCTAGTTATACGAAGTAACTTTTTTTTCAACCCTAACCTTTGTAACATAAAAGTTAATGTTTAGATCTAGATCATAGACCTATATATAGTACTAGCCTACCATTACCGCGGCCTGCGGGTCTAAGTTTGTGTTTACTAATCTAGTGGATTGGATTTAGATGTATGTTAAACTTAGCTAATGATCCTTTCAAGTTTTTTCTCTTTCGCTACGAAAATAAAATTAGGTTTGCGAAAAAGGGTTTACCAGAAGCCGATACATTCATATCTATTAAAAACGAAAAGAGCGATAGCTTTGTTAAATGAATGGGATTATAAAGTGAACAATTAAACGAAATAATTTTTAGTACGCGATTCATGAATGAATATAGATCTAGGCCTATCTCAACTCGGCTTCGCAGCTTTCGTAAACGAATGTAGTCTCTTAAAAATGCTTTAGAAAACCAAATTTGAATGTTTATTTGATCAAAATATGAAATGAATGTACTATAATTAGTATGTTCATGTGTTAAAGTATAAAACTATCTGTGCGAAGAGAAGTTTTATCATCTTAGAGTTGAATTAAAGTTTTAGATCTATGAATGGGATTATAAAGTAAACAATTAAACGAATTAATTTTTAGTACTCGATTCATTACGGTATTGTCTAATGAAAGAATGTTCGCCAGGAAATCTGTAGTCACAGATATCAGGAACTAATTTATGTAAAAAAAATGCTTTTGAAACATAAAATTGAAGGTTAATTTTATTATATAATGAAATCAATGGATCTTCTTTTGTATTTTCATGTGTCAAAGTAAAAAACTATCTGCGCAAAGTGTATTTCTTAAAATTAGATCTAGGTCTAAATCCTTTCGATCTTTTCTCATTCTCAACATTGTTAACCATTGCCTAGATCCATAAATACTATAGCTGTAATAGAGTCGGACAACTTTATTTTTTTTGAGGGTCTTAAGTTTGTTTTAGGGCTACAATACATACACTACGGTCTAAGTTGGTACCCAAGAAACATTCCTGCCAAGTTTTATCAAGATTGGTCAAGCGGTTTTGATGTCTAAAAGTCACATACATACATACACCTTACATTCTACTTTATAATATAGATATCAAGACTGGACATGTAGATCATTTAACAGTACAAAAAATGTCGTGAAATATTTTTTTTTAAGTTGAAACATGGCGTTGTTTTGTTTGTAAAGTAGTAATCAATGTAACATATAATTTAATTTTTAAATCTAGATCTAGTACATAAAAATAAGAGCACTCTCGTCTCATAATTATTATTTTGCAGTTTTTAGATACATAATCTGGAAAGATCTAGGTCATCAATCTAGTTAAATGCACATAGATAAGTTGATTAAAATCAACTGACGTGAATTATTGCGATCCTATTTTCGAAACATTATCTCTATGGAAACTGGAAACTAACAGGAAATAGCTTTATTTCATATATTTGCATGAATATATAGTTCTGTAATTGATGGCTCATTCCATAAAAAATCTGCTAAATGGTATTGCATTATTTCTAAACTTTGAAAACTAAAGATCATTCCTTTTCTAAGACAGAAAAGAAAGATTTTCCTAGATTCTCTTTCAGCTTGGAAAAAAAGTTACATACATGGCAATCTATATATAGAGTAGTTTATGCTATTCGGACACCTATAGGCCCAAATTTGAAAGTTTGACTTCGACAGCGCATTATTTTACAATGGTTTGACATAGAAAAGAAAATGACGTATCAAAATCTTCTTTAGTTAAAGGAGAATAAGGATGATTACTTATATTTGTTCCTCTAACCTATATTTGTTATTATATTTAAGGTCAAAGAGGCCGTGTGTTTTCATTTAATTCGGACACATTTGACCCAGATTATTTGATTCCGGACACCATAATTTATTTCGGACAGTCTCTATATTTAGGCATCAATAAACTCAGATTTTAATTCTATATTAACATTATTTAAATTTTAAGATCCCCAGGCATAGCCCCTCACATGAAATCATTACGATGTTTTCAAACTATGCATAAATACGAACACAAAAAATAAAAATGTGAACACACTTATTCTACCAAAATTAGATCACTGGGATAGTGATTTCTGCACCGACTTTTAGACTTATTTTATGTTTGTTTATTTTATGTGTGTTGAACGTTTGGGGTTTGCATGATTAGATGTGTGTTGAATGTTTGTGTTTTTTTTTTGTTTATTAATTTAATAAATTTCTAATACAGATGATCTTTCGTAGTATAGTAGGCCCCTACAGGTTACGATAGCCATTCTTGCCTAACTGAATCCTCTATATTCTCTCTATCTAAATCTAGATCTATCTAGTTGGTCTAGATCTAAGCATTTAACTTCATTCAATGTACCAAGCTCACTCCAAACATTTGCCCATTTATTCTCTATTTTAAAAAAAAAAACAACAAACGAACAAATATAAGATCATTTTTATTGATGTCCAAAACTGTCTGTCCGAAATAAATTTTGGTAAGAAAATCGTAATTTAATTCGGACACCGTATTAATTTTTTTTTTGTATGGAATTAGAAAACTTGGCTTATGAATCAAATAAATTAGCTCCAAAAACAGAATAAATATTGCCGGGCTCATTAGTATAGACTTAGCCAATCAAAAAATATAGTCTTAACTCTAGGAAGAGGTAAAGTCGTCCGTGTAACATAGGAAAAAACAACAACCTGACTAACACATTTGAAATTCGTGTTTCTTACATAAAAAGACAGCTAAATGGAAGGAAATTGGGTTAGAATCATTGGAAAATGGACAAGCACATTATACAGCACGCTAGTTTTATAATACATATTAAAATAATTATGTAATGACCACAAAAAACAGCGAATGTCCGAATTCATGTAATGTCCGAAATAAATAAACTACTATATATATAGGTCTGTGATTTGATCATTATGGGATAAGAATTTACTTCCTTTTTCCAGCCTAGCTATAACATATATGCTATAGGTGTATGACAAAACAACAGTGTGCACACATCGCACTCTTCCTCTCTCGCATTCCTTCATTATCAGTAGATCAGTACTCTCTATCCCTGTCTCTAGCTGGAATTTAAATACCCGACCCACTATCGTTCCATTAAGCACGTGGTTTAAAATATCCCCTAACCGGCAGTGGAGTTAAAAGTGGCCTGTAGTTTTATGGAGTTATCTTTTACATGAAGTATTTCCTCTTGTAAATCTATCAGACTTAATGCAACTCAAGGTCACCATAATAGCTAAGGAGGAAGGGAGAGAGGCGCAAGGTGCTGACAAGAGAAAGGGTGGGGGCGGGAGAAGTAGTCTTGTCTCATCTTCAAAATATTTAACAACAACGTGATGAAATCTAGTTAGATACTATATTTTTTATATATAAATGAAGTGAAAATGAAATTATTACTAATGTTACCAAAATTAAATTTAATTAAGAGGCGTTGTTTCTTATTCAAGATAGGAACTTTTTCAGAATGAAAACGATTTTGCAAGAGTCATCAGCAACAAAATTAAATCAAAACTCCTCAAATAGTTCTAATATGTTAGTTTTAACCTGTGTCCCCTCTTTTCTTTTTTTTTTTTTTTTAAACTGACTTTGACATCCGTCTTTTTGTATTTGGTTAAAAATTCCGCGCTATCGACGCACGTAGAATACAAGATTCCGTCTGAGAAGTGTCGGAAGACGATTGAAGCCAACTGCTTTCATCTCTAGCGCGAACTTACATTTATCTTTTGTCTAAAGGTGGCAACACAGGTCAATAATTTGAGAAACACTGAAACAAACGCGACAGTTGATCGGAAAACCTTAAAGCTTTGGTCTGATAAAGGACGGACTGACTGTGACTGACGCCTGTGATGAATACATGAAGTCGCTGTATTTCTTTGAATTTATGACACAGTGTCAGCAATTAATCCATGTCTGTTATTCGGGCCTCATAGCAGGATAGATGATAGAATAAACGACGAAAATGCTTATTACAAAGCTTATATCACACTCACTCTGTTTGGTAAAAAGTTAGTACGCGTTATTTCTCCGACACCCAATCTCGAATCAAGCTGAGAATTGGCGCTATTTCTTGTACCTGACAAAACAAGAGTCAATAAAAAAAAAAATTACCAATTAGTTAATTTAAGTTAATTAGTAATTAATTTTTTTTGTTATGTATCGAACAAGGTAAATAATTTGTACTGATGTGTTGAAACAAGTTGAATTAGTCTCCTTTTTAATTTGTAGAGAAATATGTCGCCGCTTTAAAGTTTGAAACTAACAATAGATAACTATAAAACCATCTATTTTCATAAGCACTTCGCTGACACAATGGTTACTGATAACCGAGAAGGTTTCATCCTTCAATTTCGAATTCAGCTCGTTCCTCTTTTTTTTTTACTTTTTGTAAATGCTTTTAAAAACCAGTTACGTAAAAATCCACCCAGATATCTCTTTCTTTCTCTCCCTCCCCCCTTTTTCATTTTCCCAACTGGTCCAGATAATTCATATAGGATCATAGCGTATTGAAAAAGCTAAAAGCATGAAGTCTGGATCTATTACAAACTTAATTACATGATTGATCCACTCTAATTAATAGAACCACACTCGATTAAGCTTCGTTTTTTTTTTAAGTATTTTTTTTTCTTGACTTGTTTGCAATCTGTTTTCATCTGTCAAACCTACCAGTCCAAACTATGTCTTAACCACTAACTAGATCTACACAACTATGTACAAAACTTTGGGCCTAAACAATAAATGACTTCTCTTTTCTTCTTCATTGAGTCCCTTGTATCATCATTGTCTGTTCTGCTGTCTTCAAGTGTGTGATCTCTTTAGAACTAAATGATGTACAACAGCTGAATTTAGACATTTCTACGTTATCTCGTATGCTGATATCAGTTGATGAAACACTCGCTATATACCGTTCACACAGTTGATTAAATATAAAATGCTTTAAAGGTATAGCTGTTTTTTTTTTATAATCTAAATTGGTATGGGTGTTTTTTTTTGTTTTTTTTTATGAGACTAGTTTTAAAAAAATGAATACAATAAAAAAAAAACTGCATAGAAACCAGTGTATGAACAATTTTAATGTCATATTGGAAACATCCTGGTGATACAAAGTCTAATCCTTTAAACAGAGGGGAGATAACTCATTGATAAACTGATAAGAGAGAGTAACGCGTACCTTAGACACTCTTCTATAGTAAAATCTATAAACAATACTAAAAATAACGGCACTCAATAATGAATCTCTTTGTGGGAAAGGTAAAGGGAATCCCGAGAATTACTTGTGGGGAGAGAGACATGGCTTGCCTTCTAGATAGACGTTCTATACAGTTGTTTGTAAAATGTTTGACATGCTTCGGGTGTTCCTTCAGAGTTCGATATAATCCGCTTCTTAGTCCAAACCTCCCGCAGGACGATAGGGGGGGGGGGGGGTGGCAGCGGACAGGGACTATCGAGACGACCAAACGACAGTCCAGTGCGCATAACGCATGATCAGGCCTCGCCCTCCCCCCCACCTCATCTACGATAAAGAATCTTGGTTAAGCGAATGTATAGATCTAGTCCACTTTATAATTCTCCAATTTAGATCTAAGAGTAAGTAAAGACTTACAATAAGATGAGCAAAATTTTCATGAAAATTAATTTATTAAACTCTTGAATCAGTAACATGAATTGTAAAAATGAAAATTAAAAACAATTTTTGGTATTTAGATAATACAGTTTTCATTCACACTACCTTATCTTTCAGTAAGCATGCTTCATTCATTAGACAGCCTTATGTTTCATAATGCATGCTTCATTCATGAAACAACTTTATCTTTCAAAGTGTATGCTTCATTCATGAGATAACCCTTTCTTTCAATGTGCATCCTTCATTCATAACATAACCTTTCCTTTCAATGTGCATCCTTCATTCATAACATAACCCTTTCTTTCAATGTGCATCCTTCATTCATAATATAACCCTTTCTTTCAATATGCATACTTCATTCATGACATAACCTTTTCTTTCATTGTGCATTGTTCGTTCATAAAATAACCCTTTCTTTCAATATGCATGCTTCATTCATGACATAACCTTCTCTTTCATTGTGCATTCTTCGTTCATACCATAACCTTCTCTATCAATGCTTCCATCACAAGATAATGTTATCTACACAATCTGGTTCACGGAGATTACTGTGACGTTTTAACTCTTTCTCTCCTAACTGACGATACCAGCGTTGATTCCACCAGAATGTGGTAAATAATTACGGAGAGAAAGAGTTAAAAAAGAATCAACACTCACTAATAAGTTTTGTAACGATCAATGAATGTGGTTCATTAGCTCATTGTATTACGATTAAATAAAAAGAACAATCTAACGATATTTTTAGGTGGGGATGTTGGGGGTGTAGGAGTGACACTCTACAACCTTAGGCTACCGTTAATCGCACCGAAGGAAACCGACACCTAGTGTCACCACTTCGACCAAAAAAAAAAAAGCTATACTAAAAAACTTATTAGCTCTTCAAACTAAATTACTAGAGCTACTAACAAACTTACTGGCGATGTTAATCAGTTAGTCCTAGGAATATTTTATGACAAAAATACTTAACTTGGTAACACTTTTTTTTTTAGATTTTGATTTATCCAAAACAAAAAAAAAGTCGCGAATATATTAAAAAAATATGCTGGAATATTTCATCTTGTACTATTATGGCCTCTTGAGTTATGTTTTTTTTAAACTATTAATAGTGAATAGTTTTGAAAATTATGAATTTTATGAAAAACTGGATGCATAGTTAATTTTAAAAAATCAAACTTTTCGCATTCAGATAAAAAAAAAAAGTAGCCGTTGCATCAGACTTTTGAAAGATGTAAAATAACATGATATTGGATTTTCAATATCTTTTCTAGTTTTTAATATCTAAACGCGACGGACGGGCGGACAGACTACACAATACTAAAAGCGGCTACTTCCATTTCGGGGCCGCAAAAAAAAATAAAAAATATATATATGAAATGATTTCTCCACGGGAGCCGAAATTTCATGACCATTGATCGTTCCAAGGGTTCTCTGTCTTTTTTTTTCTTCTTCCCCTATCAAGTAGTTTTATTTAGATATCAGAAAGTACCAAAAGTTAAGGATGTGACACTGCTTTCCCTATCAATCAAACCTAGACAAGAACTGCATCAAGGAAGTCAGTTATGTTTGGAATCCGTACAAGAGTACATTCGAGTATGGTGCAACTTTGATCATTTCCAAACTCTCAATTTTTAGCTCAAAAAAGACAAAGACAAATATGTGAAAATCAACATTTAGGCTAACATTTTTTTTATGGCATTACTGCCAGTGCGTCCATGGCGCGAGGGGGTTCAATGAACCCGGGTCCGCGACCATTAGGGGCCCACAGTCCGTGAAGAAGCAACAATGGCACGTTGGGGTTTCATTGCACTAGAGCCCATGGATCATGACCAATTAGGGCCCACATGAGCCTATGGGGCTAACATCAAAGTGAGAGAAAAAATGTACTTTCGTAAAAGCCGACTAGTATCATTTCACCTTATTTTTTCGTGCCCTCCCATGGTTTTAAGACGCTATAAGATGTACGGAATAATAGCTGAATTAAACTTTGCAATATTATTTGAGTGTTAAAAAAAACTATAAATCCCAGCGCCATACAAGTACTTGTGTAATCAATAAAATAAACTCGAAATGACTATTCCAAGAAACTTTATTGCTTCAGAATTTCCTAATTTCCGGGTAAAGTTATGTAGTATCAAAATAAAATCAATATTTTCGGGGTTGCTTTGTCGAAGAAGTCCAAGATGTCCTAGCGTACATACCTACAGGACAACTGGGTTTGAAGACTATAGAGACGATGGTTGGAAGAACGTGTCTGATTGAATATGTCTGGTTGTAGAATGTATGTAATCCGCACTTTTGTTTATATTTCTAAAAAATTATTTTCACTTAATAGTGCACTCATAATTTAAAGTGTGATTTTAAATAATTGTTTTCTTTCTACATAATACAATGAGATTATCTCCCTTGACGTATTTCTAAAGTGTCCCAAGCTGAAATTTTGCACAATTATTTCTTTTACCTGACAACACAAGAATCAACAAAAAAAAAAGTTAATTAAATATTGATAATTAATTATTTTGTTTGGTATCTCGAACAAGTGAAAGAAAGTGCACTTGACTGACAATGTGGTATAAGTTGAATGAGTCCCCTTTTAACTTTGTAGGGAGTAAAGTTTGAAATTAAGATAAGTATAAAACATTCTATGTTCTTAAGCACTTCCCTGGCACAGTGGTTAGTGTACCGGCTTGAGGAGGAGGAGAAGATTTTAGAACTCCAGTTCGAATTCAGGTCGTTCGCTTTTTTTTTTTTTTATAAATGAATTTAAAAAGCGATCACCAAAATACCCCCCCTCTTCCTCCCTTCCTCCCCAGCCCCTTTCTAACTGGTCCAGATAAAGTGACAGGATCATAACGTAATGAGAAAGCTTAAACCATGAAATTGCGCTAAACAAAAACAATTGGTAAAAATATTATATTAAAATTCCCAAACAGATGATTTTTACGATAAAATTTCCCTTTTCGATATAAAATCTAAATCAAACTACAGTCACTTAATTCCGAGAGCGTAGCCAAGAGAGTATTTCGTCTAGCTTGCGCTGGCTTGGACATGTTCGCCGGATGGAGGACAATCGCATCCCGAAAGTCATCGTATATGGACAACTCGCGAGTGGCTCAAGAAAAACTGGTCGCCCCCACCTCCGTTACACAGATGTAATAAAACGGGACCTCAAATCAGTGAACATCAATACTGACCATTGGGAAGACATAGCTCTAGTCCACTGGCGGATCCAGGGGGGGGGGCGGTAGGGGCGATCGCCCCCCCCCACTCGGCCGACCCCCCCCCCCAGGGGGGGGGCGGACGAACTTTAGTATAGGATTCACACAATTTGTATACGAATTTATTACTTATGTTAAAAATATATACTAATTATTTATATTTCAACCTATTTTTAGATTATTTCGCCCCCCCCTCTAGTATGTTGGCCGATTTGGTGGGGTCGGGAGGGGGCGATGGTATCAATCCCGCCCCCCCTACACTTTCGAGTGGGGGGGCGGTCCAATTTATTGGTAGAAATCACAGCCTGCTAACAAATCAATTAAATATCTATATCCTTGTAACTTTTTATTGATATTTTAACCGATCTTTATATTATGTCGTTCCCTGTTTGCCGATTGGTGGGGGGGGGGGGGACGAATACCTCTTCTGCCCTTCCCACCTAAACCATTTGAGTGGGGGGGGGGCGGTCCGTTTTTATGGAGAAATCATAGTTTGTGAACAAAATTAGTTGAATTAATATATAAATTTTATGTTTCTCCCTTTCTGGTATTTTGGCCGATTCGGTGGGGTGAGGGGGGGGGGCGATTGCATGTACTGCCCTCCCCACTCTAGCCCTCTGAGTGCTGGGGGGGGGGCGGTCCTATTTTTGTGGAGAATCATAGTTTGTGAATATCTATATAATATAAACTACGTATTGATATGTGACCCATTGTAAATATGTCGTACCACACTCTAATCTCAAATTGTATCATTAGTAAATTTAAATGAAAAAGGGTTGTACCAGGTGGGAGGGGCGATACATGCAATCGCATTTCCCCCATCGGACAAATCAATACTTTTTCTTTTTGTATTATAGTTAAGAAATTACAAAATTATAAAAATCTGTCACTAGTATAATTTATATATACTATAAATAAAATTCTTATATCGAGTCGCCCCATACCTATTCTTTAATGCCAAATGCAATCTTTAGCAGAAATTAGTAAAGGAGCGAGGATTAATCGTTTTCACTCTACCGCCATTCCCATTTCCAGACAGAGTTTTTGTAATTTCATATGAAGTTATCATAAGTATTTTAAGAAAGACTTTGCATTGGAAAAGTTAGAATTCAAACGAAATTTTTCAGTATAAGAGTCATGATTGAGATGAGTTCTAAACTCAAATAACCTTTTCATAGTCACCTTTTCCCAACCTTTTCAATCTGATTTTTTTCTAGCTAAATAAATTTGGGACTATAACTCACAATTTATGCTAGAGTTTTCTTGAATAATATTTATCGAATAAGTTTTTTTTCGGCGGCGATCCTCAAAGCAAAAATCTAAATACGTGGGGTATCCTATCTTTTTAAGGAACAAATCGGTTTTATTTGCAATGTATTATGGGCCTATAAATTCAAATTAGAATATTTTTCAAGTACAACATTATTCGAAAGGTCGTTTTTTAATAGTATGAATAATGAGCTTCAGGTCAGGAGAATGCGTTTCTGCAGTGAAGAATGCAAGAAAACGCTTTTGGCGTCGGGGCTTCGCCCCGAACTTCATTTATGGGTAATGAGTTGTAGATGTCAGGAGAATGCGTTTCTGCAGAGAAGAATGCAAGAAAACGCTTCTGGCGTCGGGGCTTCGCCCCGTACTCCATTGATGAATAATGAGCTGTACTTGTCAGGAGAATGCGTTTCTGCAGTGAAAAAAGCAAGAAAACGCTTTTGGCGTCGGGGCTTCGCCCCGAACTACATTGTGAAGAATGAGCTGTACTTGTCAGGAGAATGCATTTCTGCAGTGAAAAAAGCAAGAAAACGCTTTTGGCGTCGGGGCTTCGCCCCGAACTACATTGTGAAGAATGAGCTGTACTTGTCAGGAGAATGCATTTCTGCAGTGAAAAAAGCAAGAAAACGCTTTTGGCGTCGGGGCTTCGCCCCGAACTCCATTGATGAATAATGAGCTATACTTGTCAGGAGAATGCGTTTCTGCAGTGAAAAAAGCAAGAAAACGCTTATGGCGTCGGGGCTTCGCCCCGAACTTCACCAGAGTACCTTATAGCGCTGCCCCAGTTGTTTTGTTTTTCGCAGAAGGTTGAGAAATGCTGCTTTTTTTTATTCTCATATTTATTTATATATATATATATATATATAAATATATATATATATATATATATATATATATATATATATATATATATATATATATACATATATGTGTGTGTGTGTGTGTGTGTGCGCGCGCGTGTGTGTGTGTGTGTGTGTGTGCACGTTTATGCGTAGGGTTAGGGTTTACTGGGCGTTAGGGTTAGGGTTTGGAAAAAAATCGCCCCCCCCACTCCAAAGTTCTGGATCCGCTAGTGCTCTAGTCCGCACCAGATGGAGAGAGATAGTGACCAAGAAAGCTATCGACAGTGAAAGAACATGGGTCTCAGCTCGGGAAAAAAAACGTACAATACGAAAAATGGCCTGCTCCTCTACCACTGAAGCAAAGGCCACCTTAACCTGCGATATTTGTGGACGGGAGTGGCTCTCCAAAAATAGGGCTCCACAGTCACATGAAGAAGTGTGCTAGATGAACAACAAGAAGCCAAGAGAGGTTACACATTTCTACCGTTGGCTGGGCTCTATTAATAAAGTGCAGTAAATAGTCATCTGCCGAAATTGAAAAAGACTAAATGTGGCTCAATAATGATGGCTAAGACGGATTTAAGGAGTCAGTTAAAGAGATCAGGTCTCAATCAAGGAAATCATTTGCCGAACTGGGAGTCGACCCCTTAGTAAGGTTGTGACAGAGCGTCGCATGGGGTTTGCGGGACATGTTCTCCGACAAAATGAATTACCCATAACAAGAGTTGCGATTACATGGAGGCCATTACGAGGAAAGCACAAACAGGGAAATCCTAGTATAACTTGGCGCCATACTTTCATGGAGGACCTCAGAGCAGGTGGAAAGAAGCTTCAGACATTGCCAGTGACAGATTTTTGTGGAAGCAGCTTGCACCCAATGCGACGAACGGCGCATGAGGATCTAAGTCCTAAGTAAGTAAGAAAAGCAGATTAGGTTTTTGAAATAAAACTTTTTAATAGCAGAATATTGCACTGTAGATTCCTCAGAATATGCATTTTGTTGGCTTTCAATACCGGAAATAGTGCTGGCGGCGGGGCTCCACCCCGAACCCCTCTGGGGTGAGCTCGCAGCGCTCCCCCAGACGCCCTACTGGCAAGGGCTGGGATTCTACAATCTTTCCACTAAGTCCAGGAAGAACCTATTTTAGGGTACAATAAACGTCTTCCGAAAGGATGAAGGGTCAGAATGTAATAGAGATTAATTAAGTACACACACATTCGAACGTATATATGTGTATGTACCATATGTATATAATATATATATATGTATATGTATATATATATATATATATATATATATATATATATATATATATATATATATATATATATATATATATATATATATGTATATATGTATATATATATATATACATATATATATATATATATATATATATATATATATATATATATATATATACATATATATATATATATATATATATATATATACATATATATATATATATATATATATACATATATATATATATATATATATATATATATATATACATATATATATATATATATATACATATATATATATATATACACATATATACATATATATATATATATATATATATATATATATATATATATATATATATATATATATATACATATATATATATATATATATATATATATATACGGTACATATATATGTATATATATATGTATATATATATACATATAGCGGGGGGGGGGGAGTATCAGAACGATTTTAAATGTTTTTTTTATATAAAATAAATAATGTTTGAGCCGCAGATCAACATCGAAAGAGCCGTGCATGGCTCGAGAGCCGCAAGTTGTCGACCCCTGGCCTACATCTAAATTAAGCTCAGGTTTTTTCTATGCTATTTTTAGATTCTAGCTCCAGATGGTATTTTCTGTAAGGCAGGCTAAATTCACGGTAAGATTAATTATTTTTGGACAATAGCGTAATCAAGAACATATTATAGGACATGATTCACCTTAAGAATATTTTAAAATAGGCAATTAAGGTCTTAATAATGATAAATTTTGTTTGACCTCAGCGTAGAGCCTAATCGAGCTATCTAGGTCAACCTCGTACAAAGGATTCTGACTTCCTAGTAGTCGTGGCTACACTAGTCTAGTGTGTAGAATACGGTTGTTGCCGTTCTCGCGATAAAGCGCACTAAACTAGTCCGTAAACTTTTCACTCTTCAGCACCCTAAGATTGTCATCTGCGCTTTATTTTTGCCAATCTGCAGTTATTTTTAATCTATCCACCAATCAATCTAATTTTACTAGACTCTACTGCCATTTACATATATTCTGCAAGATCTAGAGTCTTGCATATATATAGCCTACTATATAGATCTAGCTAGATCTAGTTCTACGTGTAACTGCATCGTTTATAGTATAGGCTTAGTTAGAACTCAAGATCTAGACCGAGGTTTATATCTAGATTTAGTCAATCTAGACTGAAGTCTATTGATTTAGATATTTATATATATAATGTCTGCAACGACAAAGGACATTTTCCACGCCCGCTTGGATAAGTCGCTATTCAGGAGTTCATTTCAGCCCTAAATATAAGATCTGTACTAACTTGTCTACCTCTAGATCTATGTGTCGTGTTACTGTATAATTTGTAACTCTATAAAACAAAATGGCCAATAAAATTATATATTCTATAGTGTTTTTTTTTTTTTTTACTTTCTCTGTCATTTTTAATTTTTAGCTTAAGGAATATTCCATAATGCATCTTTTTTTTTTCCCAAATACAAGATCTAGAAATATTGGGTTAAAACAGCTAGAATCTAGGGTAAATTCAGGGATATATTTAAATTGTTGGATAAATGGAAGACGAGTTTTGACAATCAAAAGATGTTCTGTTAATCTGGATGTCTTGTTTTATTTTTTTTTAAATTTTATTTTAGATTTTATTTTTACTTGATTTTTTACATCCATCTGTAAAATTTAGAAATGTACAAATGTGAGACTTAATTTTAAACCTTATATTGTTACATTTAGAATAAGTGAACTACGTATAGTGTTGCCTTAAAAAAAAAACATGCATACTGCAAACACTGTGGAGAAGAAATGAGATACTAGTCAAGATGTTGTTCTTGTGGGAAAATGAAGTTTGAAGATATATGTATTGAATAGTCTACACTTTAAACAAAACTTTGAGACACTTTACGAGCTGTCTTCTTATATTGTAAGCACATAAATCTACTGCCAATTCTATATTTAAAAAAAAAACAAAATAAAAAAAACTTTGACTAGAATTTATTGGAGATTGTTTTCATTATTTTTTAGTGTATCCGCTTTGCAGACTAATGAAGTATGACCTTATTAATATGCGGATTATTATAATAAACTATTAAATAATTTTCATGCCCATTTTCAGAAGTGTACAAATTTCGTATCTCTTTGAATTATAAGACAAAGTCATTTTTTTTTATTTCGCTGACACGAGACCAGTCGTCATAGAAGGCCTCAACACTACCCTTCTATATCACAACCTGTGGGCAGTGGAGAGCAATAGATCGTTGCCATGTCGCAGGTTTTTATGACATAGCAACCAGCTATTGGGCTTCACTGCTCACAGGTTGCTCCAGTGTTGAGGCCTTCTATGACGACTGGTCTCGTTTGAAAACGATGAAATTCCAGTATGACAATGTGTTTATTCAACAACATCTGTACATCAAATAAGCTTCAAGGTATTTCAATTCGATCGTTGTACCGCAAAACTAAAACCTCTCTCAGAAAGAAAGACTCTCCTCCTCTGATACAAAAAATAAAATAAAAAAACAACGACAACATGACCTCTTAATAAACACTCTTACTCTCCACACCTTATTTACCCCCTCCTCCTTTTTTAATCTACACGTGAGCCTGTTGACCAGGATCTCATTCCTCCGTGGTCAGTGTCTCTACGGGACAGTAAAACTGGCACAATTTATCCCCAACTTTATAATTCACTAATATGTTTGTGCCATTACCAATGCGATATAGAAACTATAAATAGCTAGCTTTTTAAAAAAAAGAAAATGTATCCGGTGTATAGAATATAGCAAATGTTGATAAGCTGTTTTTAAAAAAGTATATGGTAATTTCTGTGCACGTTAGGACTGCAGAATCAAATTGATATAACCTCTTTCGCTTGTCTAAAGTAAGTTTTCTTATCTTACAGGCACTGTGATGTCCCGACATGCATCCTTGAAATTCTCTATTCTGTCTGTTTCGAAATTTCTCTCAATCTTTCAATTCCCTTTTTTTTAAAGTTTTTTTTTAACTTCCATTATGTTGTCACCACATTTCTTCTTATCACATTTCCTTTTTCTTTTTCTCACTATTCTTCTATTGCTTAAAAACATAAAAGATATAACAAGCAGAACATAAAAATTACTTTAAAAAAAAACAAACAAAGCTTATATTAGGGAAAGCACTGCATAATCACCACCATATCTCTAAATATTGCAAAACGTATCTCCCCTTTTCTACATAACTTAAAATTAATTAGTCGATCACCACTAATTGATCAACTGATTAGTTTATTGCTTGATTCGTGTATTGTCTTCGATATTGAATATTCCAACTTGATCCGAGAATGGGAAGTGGGAGAAAAAAAACTTGCAAAAGAATCCATTCAGGCAGACGGAGTGAGTTAATATAAGCTTTGTAAAACAATAACGTCAACAAAGGTCAGATCACTCTGTATAACTTTTTGTGTTCAAATTCCTAATTAGCCTATTATTTAGGATAAAATATAGGTCAGTGAGGCTAAGTTAATGTTTTCTGTGGTACTTATTTAATTTTTATTCTTTTTTTTTTGGCAATACAATTTTGTGAATTAAAAATAAACTTAGTTCTTAGGAATCTTCAAAATAATATTACACAGAGTAATTCTTAAGTAAAACAATTTTAGGTATTTCAATAATCTATTCTAAATGAATCGCGAGCGTCCAAAATACCAGACTGGGTGCGTTCTTCCGGTACTAAGTCGTATATCTTGGGAGTGCAAGTTTGCTTTACTAAGAAATACTAAGCAATTACAGGCCTGACTGTCCTGTCACGCTTTAAGATTGTATCTAGGTTTGGCTTGTTTTATAGGCATGACAAGATGTGTCTTAAAAAGTAAGAACAGAAACGTGTGCGTGATAAAAAACGAAACAGTCTATCGACGTCACAATTGGGGATAGTTTTAGCTATGATGAAAGCATGTTATTGCTTCGCTGATCATTGAAAAAGATTCGGATGGCTGATTACGTATGGCTCCCGAATCTTGTAGGCTAACTGACTTCCTTTAATGGAACACTTCGCAATTTAGTAAAATTTAGCGGAAAACTTTGCTTTTATTTTTTAACTTGAATTATATCCTATATTATACAAACAAATTAACTGAATTATAAAACACAATTTTGCTTTATTATTTATTTTTAAGTATAAAAATATAATAATAACTCTTATAATAATAACTCCAATCCCTTCGATTCCGAAGTTTAAGGATGAGTCCAGTGTTTAACATGACCACGCAAACCCAGATGTGACTTGCATATTTTCCCGCATCTCGCGCAGACAATAAATACAAACATAAACATATAAACAAAAAAAAATCTCAGAGACTGTGATGGTATTTTGTCCTTGAAGAACATAGCAAATGGATATCAAGCACTTATATTGGTCAGCTTAATTCTAACATCTTGTTTCAATACTTTGTGCAACATGAATAGAAAATCTTGCTTCGCAAAAAATGTTTCTACGAAACTGAGGTATGATAATGATAGCTTGTTTTTTTGAAATATTGTGGAACTCTTCAGACAAACTCTACCAGAAATAGACGAATGGTTGATCTTTCTTTGTTTGAAAGTTATGTTGTAGAATGTCATTTCCGTGACCGAGAAGAGCTAGTAATAAAATTAATGGTCTACTAATTAATGAATCCAAAAGTTCAGTTCTGTGGAACTCTAATGTTCCGAGGAATACATTTTGGAAACCACTGATTTAAAGAGAGCAGTGGTGGCTATAGAATCACAAACGCGTTTTAAAAATATATTTGTTGAACTTATTTAGCAAATCCAACTTCGGCACTGTTTGCATTTATTACATTGATAATTGATATTTCACATAATTTTTTTTTGCGGTTGGGGGGGGGGGGGGATGGGGGGGGGGGCGTGGGACTTGTAATTTACCTTATTTATTTTTTTCTATATAAACGGTCATTCTATTTATAACTTAAACATTAACTCTTTCTCTCCTAATTGGCCATGCCAACGTTGATTTGATCCCATTACGTTAAATTGATTTTTGGATTTCCCCTATAATACCAAATATAACATTTTCTGATAGCAAATAAAAAAGTTATTGAAGTTTAATCATAACAGGATAGTGAATTACGAATGAGCAAAATGAATAATTCTATCGGAACGAGGAAAATAATTGCGGAGAGAAAGGGTTAAGTTTTATTTTTTTCGGAATGCTGTTTTATGATTTCTTAAACACCTTCTCTTCATTAAACTATTGTGTAGTATACATGCCTAACCATGCTTAGAACTAAATACGTTAGTTCGAAAATTACTATACAAAACTAAAATCTATAACTAAGTGTCACAGATTACATTATAGAATTGTTTGTACATTTCACTTTTGAAAGTAATATAAGCCCTCGACATGAGTCTCGGGATTTAATCCTCAAATTTAGACACTTGACGTTCAAGTCAGGATTTACCCAAGGGACGTAATTAGTATGTTTGAAATCTATTGGTTGATTTGAATTTAAACAAAGACATTTTTGAAAAGAGTTAGCGCCAGAGGATTGGCGGTAGTAAGAAAGAAAAGTCAGTCGATAAAATAATGTTCTTGTAGCTAGTCACGTTTCTAGGAGCTCTGTTTGAAAAGCCTTTGTAATATGTTCCATATTCATTGATTTGTAATTTGTACATAACTGTACTTACGTTGTGTTTAAATAAAGTTCCAGAGTTTTGTTTTATCAAAGAATCGTCAATTGTGATTCTAGATCGTCATTTTTGTTAGCTATTGAATTCAAGTAAAATCCCCGGCATAACAACACATCATACCATCAAAAGGTTGTCACATCTGGCACAAGTGTTGTTACACTAAGCATTTTAAAAAAATGTAATAAATATAGTGTTGCATTATGTTACACTTTAATTAGTAGGGATCTAATGCTCTATGTGTCTCAGCGCGTCACGTTATTACTAAGAAGGGAAATATTTTTTATTTATATATAAATGCCTGGAAAAAAAAAAAAGTAATTTAATTGTTTAAAATCACTTCCTACTTTGTTTAAATAACATAGTAAACTAAACATTCCTATTTTATTTGTTACTGGAAAAATATGCCAGTAAGGGGATCGAACCCGCTTCATCTGCGTTAATAATGCCACGCTCAATCAACTTTGCCAACCGGCCACAGCCAGACAGAGAGAGTTGATATAACCTTTGTAAGAATAAAATTTATATTCGTGACAATAAATTTGGCTGGTGTCCTCTTAACAGGGCCGGCCTTAGGCCCATTTCAAAATTGGGCCCCGCACCTGACAAGGTTTCCGCAATTTTACATTTAGCATGTCACTACCAGTTGTGTCTGTTGTCATAAGCCAGGATGTGGGAATTATAAGGGTCAACATATTTAGTATATCGCACGAATGACGTAGCTTTAATAAATTTACTGGCGCCTATGGCGTTTGAGCTGCTTCCTATGCTTGTTGTATATTAAATGTTGATAAAATGATCTAATTCATAGTAATAATAGAAGCGGGACCTCGCAAGCATCCAATAAATAGGGGCCCGTAATTCTTAAGGCCGGCCTTGCGTTTAGCAGCAGGTTGCATGAGTTTGTTTGGCGATGTCTGAGACGTTAATATATGCATGTGCACTTTGTACACTGAGTGTCCTTCTTTGTTTGTTTTTCTTTAAAAGGAATTAACTGTGCTTAAACTAGGTGCAAAATCTACGTTCGGTCTTTCAAGTGTACCCATTCTTGGTTATATACAAAATATGCATATTTTATGCATAAACGTCTAAACCATTTTAAAACAAAAGCAAAAATGACATCGGGTATTACGCAAGGATTTTACAAAGTACCATAATTTCGCAATGGAAAATCCCATTTCACTGTCGTTTACACGTGTTCAGAATAGGTGCTCCCGGACTTTTTTTTTTTTTGTCGACTTGTAAAAAGGGAAAAGTGTGTTATTCAATATCTCTTTGGGATCGAGATTAAATCGGGCCGTTGATAACATTCTTGAATTTATACAAGTAGCCTCTAGACTGGTTGGTTTTGTTTCTTGTTCTTGTCTCATCATTTAATCATCTTTTTTTTTCCTACCAAGCTATTGTGATATATAATTTTTTTTTATATAGATTCACTATATACACCTGACACACTGTTGTGAATATGATTTATATTTAGGTTTTGTGCAACATAATGTGGGCGTGGAACTGCTTTCAACGAGCCTCCAACGAATCGCTGTATTGTTTGTAC
This sequence comes from Biomphalaria glabrata, assembly GCF_947242115.1. Classification (NCBI taxonomy): domain Eukaryota; kingdom Metazoa; phylum Mollusca; class Gastropoda; family Planorbidae; genus Biomphalaria; species Biomphalaria glabrata. Next base: position 13,307,583 of record NC_074714.1, read on the forward strand.
ATTTTAAATTGAAACATAAGCTGAAACTCCAGATAGTCGACCCAGTCTCACGTGAACACAAATAATGACATTGATTTAATTACAATCTAGCTTGAATAAAATTCATAACACTTTTTAACAATACTAAATCTATCTTTTTTTTTTAAGAATATAAAGTTAGGTAAAGTTCCCCTTTCAGACCTTGTGGTCTATGGGGCAGATGATGTAAAGGTCATCTATTTCTGTGGCCCACGGTTAACATTACAAACATTTTAATTATTTTGTATAACAATGTATATCTATCTTCTATTACAGAATATGCACACATTTCAAACCTTTTTTTTAACATCATATAAAACTAGAATAAAAATTTGTTGTTCCTAGCGATGGCAGTATATAGGCGGTGGCATTTGGACCCCTTGCTGTGGATGATAAATATGAAAATGTAATCTATTATTTTCTAACTTAAGCCTAAGACAACTAAGCCATTTTAAAGATCGAAACCGCAGCGGTAAAATTGACTAAATATAATTTTTTTTTTAATTCGCAATTTTTACCAACTATGTATTCGAAAGCCGACATTTTAATGCCTAAAGTACAAAACAATAATTCCGTCCGCTTATTCACGTATTAACATTTTTTTGTGCTTAACTTTCTTTCGATTCATTCTGTTATTTCTTCACAGATGTAGATCTTGAATGTAATTCTCCTCTAGGTGTCAATACTTGTCACAGTGGATGTGAGGGATTATCCTTAGATCAGTGTGATTATCAAATGTGCTTTTACCTTTGTGTGAAAACGTGTGTGTGTATGTATGCGTGTGTGTGTGTGTGAACAAAAATTACTGCAATTTGAAATGTAAAGACTGTAGTTAATGATAATGTGTAGAACAATTTTAAAACGACTAGATTTAGTTCTACAAGTAGGCCTATGCCTTTATTCTAAAGCAAAAGTCATACAAATTGTCGCAATGAATGAAAGGGGCTATTAAAAGTGTGAGTGTCTGTATTTGTTTTTTATTTTGAGGGGGGGGGGTGGAGGTGTATAATACTGTTTGTAAAGATGGGTTATTCTAAATAACGTGCCTCTCTTGATTAAGGTCCATGACTGAGAAAATAAAATACATAAGGATTCGACGAAGTTGCGAATAGCGATGTTTCTTCCTTCAAACTGTTCCGCGGGAAGGGGCGGTTCATTAAAAATTATTGTGTATATATCTGGGGGTGCAGGGAGATGGAAGGCCTACTCTTGTGAATACTCTGTAATAAGATGACAGAAGACGGACAGCATTGAGTGTCATGATACTATTACTTTTAAGGGTGGTAGGCCTACATAAGTTGAAATGTCATTTTGCAATGTACTAATAGATACAAGATTAATCGATTTGTTTTTGTCACACTCAACCTTCTATTTTATTGGGGGGGGGGGGGGGCGGGGGCCACCATCAATCATATTATTGAACCCAGGCCCACTGAGACCTTGCTACGTCACTGGTGAGACACAGTACATTCTGTCTACCCTTTGATGTTATAAACACAAGATACCTTCTCTCTTTCTAGATATTTCCCTAAATAACTTTAGCAATGGTAATAGTACTGACTCTAGTTCCAAATAGAAGTAATAACACAAATAGTACAAACAATTTATTTGACGCATTTTGTCTCGAACGTTAATGGATGGGCCTAGAGTCTGCCCTAGAGTCTGCCCTAGAGTCTGCCCTAGAGTTGCCATTAACGAATAACGTGTTTATTTTTTCGCATTGAGTCGGGGCAGAAGCTGATTGACTTTAACATTAACATGCCGATTCTGGAACAGCAACATTTGTCACAGTTCGTGCACTGAATTGAATCATCTTCGTGGGCAGCTTTCTCCCTCTTTCTTCTGACCACTCAAAAAATTATGAAGAAAAAAAAATATATATACATATAAATGAACCAACTCCTGTGGGTCCTTAATTTGATAGTCAATTTAGGTCAAAGGGCAGATTTAAAAAAAATAGCATGATGGACATAAGGGTAAAATTAGATTTCAATAGCTCATTTTGTTTTTTTGAGATGTCACTATAATCATTGTAAATATAAAGAGCTAAGAGTGACGTTGAGTTTATAAAAATTAACCGGAAATCTTCATGTGTGGATATATGAAACTATACAAAAATTTAAGTTACATCTCTCTTCGTTCAATGTGCACTTAAAACTTGATTGCCTGGGATCACTTTCAGCTCACGACCCTTGAAAATAATGCTCACTGTGCTGACTCTACACAAGGTATTGTCGCTAGTCCGATTAAGGTCAACTTGCTCAGTAGGCCCCTACAGTGTTTTTTTGTTTTGTTTTGTTTCATTGTAAACTGACACTAATTTACTGTTACAGCAATTGTGGATTACATACAGCTGTAAATAAACAAATTGCCTATTAGATCACATTTATAAAATGTTTATGTGTTATGCATATCTTATACAATCATACTTGGTGTTTCTATACTAAAGTGCACGCTGTATATAGGTTTTTTTTTTTTTTTTTACTTTTTCTAAATTCATATTTTAACGAACCGGAAAGCATTGTAGATAAATAAATAAATTTTGTGAATTTTTTTGTACATTGCAATTACTGTAGGCCTCCTCAGCGTCCATAGTTAGGTTACATCATATAAGACTTTAAAATCTGTTTTAAATATGATATTTTATCATCTACCTAATTCGCAACCGTTAAACTTATCTTGGACATCACATAACCGACAACTCTGAAATAAAATTTATGAAGTGACTATGTGACTGGTAAAAACAGACTGCACAAAACCAGCCCCCCACCCTTTTCTTTTCTTTTTTTTTTTTTGGGGGGGGGGGAGGTGATAAAAAGGAAATAATGATGAATGTCGCAGCCCTTGTAGCACGAGTAACATTAAAACCATTTAGTGAAATAATTGATTTAAAAAAAAAATCTTATCGATGGAAAGAACCGCATTAACGACTAAGACATGTTCACAGTTGTGTATGCCCATGAAATCTCTCAAGTAATGGAGAAAGAACAACATCGACAGTTCGGTAAACTACGTTGATTTTGAAAGTCTTCTCTTGAATGTAGAATTTTCTCTTCACAGTTATTAATGATGGGTTCATCGAATTGCATTTTAGCTTTCCTTGTAGGAAAAAAAAGATCAGCATCCTCAAGTTCGAGCTACTTCAGCAGCCTCATTTTTTACACTCTTAAAGTCATTCTAGATCTTCTCCAATTAACTTTCTTCTCTACGTTGATTTTGGTGCTCACTTGCAAACATTTTTTAAACAACGTTGATTGCTCTTACAATTCTGCAATCGACAAAAAGCAGAACATAAATATCAAATGTTTCTAATCTTCTCCTAAGTATTGCAGCTTCCAGGCGTTCTTTTTTCCTATGGTGAACACAAAATACTTTGTGTTAATACCTTAAATACCGGTACATGAAAACACCTGAATCTAATTGCTGTTAGAGGATCATTCCTTGCAGGGCAAAATTTTTTGAGTGCCTTATAAACTATGGTCTCCCTATTAGATTCATATCGCGCCCATCTTGAGATGTTGTGAGCAAAAAACAAACCAAGTCATAGAAATCTGCAATGTCTTGAACATAGTTGATGACCAATTATATGTTGTGATTAATGCATAATGCGCGAGCAGCTGCTTTTGATGAAGCAATGCCTATAGCTCATTCTACTATTCACTTATGTTGGAAGCAGGATCTTAGCATTGCAGCTTATTTAAGGATAAATTTAAATTATTTAATACTTGGAGAATTTTTTTCAGACAATTCTGCAGACTTCTGGTTCTCACAAATATGAATCTCTAATCGCTATTTCTTTGGGTATTCCGTCATCGGAAATCACGAAATCATATCGGAAAATTGGATCACATTTGGTAATGAGTGCTGTCACCAATGACAGAGAATAATGGTGCAGATTGGATCTTCTCTAGTAGGCCTACAGGTATTTTCGCTAGCATTGCAATGCCAAACAGGCCTATTATCTCGTTTTGAATCTGTGGGGCTTAGTTTTCCTGTCAAAGTCAAATATTCTTAGCAATTTCAAATAAAGCCTGGTCTGAGGCTTTTGTATACTTGAAATGCTTTTTTAATTTCTTTGAGAACTATGGATCAAGTTTCAACTAAGCCTAAATACTAGATCTTTTTTATAAACCTCATCCCTAAGTCGCCTTCGCCATTCGATACAATAGCACAAAGAAATTCAGCTTTAAGGATTCCTATGCAACAAAATATTTCTTTCTGTTATATTTGTTTCTTTTGCTTGCCAAATATTCTTTTTCGATTTATTCACCATTTTCAAATGTTTCAAATTACCCAAAACAAAATGAGCAAATTGCACTGTCTCTCAACAAGAAACGTATTCAGAAATTGTTCATTTGATGTTTGACATTGATTCGTAGAAATTTAATAATTTTTAAAAAATGTAAATAGAAAAAAAGTAAGCGATTGAGCTTTAAGAAAGTTGAAGAACTAAGAGCTATGACTGTGTCGAAATTTTAATTGGTGAAGACTATCCCTAGAGACCTAATTGTCGTTGTTCCCTTCTCCTTTTTTCTGTGTTACACATCATGTTTATTCCTCTAACCAAACTCTGTCTTCCACCTCTCCCCCCCCCCCTTTTCCGAATCCTGTAATACTATCAATTTAATGGTTTCCTTAGGGCTTATATTAAAATTCAAGCCGCTGGTGCTATTACTCTAGATGAAAACAAGGTTTAATGTTTTGAAGTTAATTTTAAGTTTCGACTTTCGAGTAATGTTTAAGACATTCTGAGGGGGACTTTTTAGATTCTATTTTTTTTTAAATTTGTTTAATTTTGTTTATTCACTTTGGTCTCATCCCCCCTAGTGCTCATGTTGGCTCCAACTGGTCATGAGTTATAGTCCTGAGCGCAATGAACCCCTTGTTGTGGACGCTCGTTGACTTGTAGGCGCTAGCACCAGACCGCTGGTAGACAACTAAGCCATAGCCTAGTAGGTGTATTGCATTTTAACCTGCAAAACTTGAAATTACTTGAACATTTTATTAACATAACTAAATATAGTTTTTATTACTATCGGCAGACTAATTGAACTTGAGATGAAATGAAATAAATGTAGTAGCCTAGACTTTGGTAATAATAATATTTTGAACAAAATTCTTGTCAATCCGGCATTTGAAATTGGAGCCGTCTGGCGTAGGCTAACCAAGACAGCTCACGACAATCCCACTTAGGCCTATCTTGCATCATTGACACTGCATATAAACACCATCCAATCGCTAACTAGCTTCTTCTCGCCCCTAATGGTCTTGGGCCCGGGTTCATTGAACCGGCGCCTTCGACGGAGGTCACGATTGAACCCCTTTGCGCCGTGGATGCGACGCCACTGCCTTAATTTGTGCATTGTCATAAACATATTGAATACATTTCAGTTATTTGATCTTTAACATTTTTATCCTTTTCAAATTTACGTTTTGTTAGTATCATCAAAATCTAATTTTAGAATGACTTGTCATATTCAGACATATTTTATTCCACAAATAGACGTGAATGATTAATTTTCTTTGTTTAAGTTTAAGAATTTGGATAAGATAAAAGAATATATCTGTGATAGAAGAATATGAGTTTGCAGTGTTTTCTTCACCTAAAAGTAAAATTAATAGACAAAATATAAGAGTCTATCATAGTCTTTTATCTTTTCATATTATAGACAAAATAATTTGAGATTTTAAACATTTTTAGGTTATTATTTCGTTTCCTTAGAAATCAATTTTGAATAGTTTATAAAGGGAAATCACTGTAAATCAATGCAATTTCGAATGTGATAATAATAATAGAATCTAGAATTCTAGAAATCTAGATCTAGATCTATCTAGTTAATCTAGATATCTAATCAATAAATCAATCTATTTACATTTCTAGATCTACTCTAGATGTTAATGTTGTCTAGATTTATATAGATGTCTATAGATCTACATTTTTCATTAACAAATTCGTAGAGTATGAACTTTTTTACTTTTTAAAAATTAAAACCTTTCACTTTCATTACTTTCAATCCTTTCACGAAACCGACTCGGTTAGTTAAAAATAAAGAGAAACTCCGATGAGATGGTTTTGACAATTTTTGATATAATATGTGTTTTGATTTACACATAATGAATATAGATCTATTATTTTTTTTATAAAATTTGCAATAATAATTTAGTAATTGATGTTTTTCTGACATATTTTTTCTGGGCTTCTAGATCTATCATCTATCTATGTGACGTCAAACTAACCAAGTATTAATTTAATCTATTGACTTATTGCATTATTGCATAACGGGAGACCATACAGTAAAGTTTACATTCTCGTAAAAGAAATATATCTTCGTCTATGCAGTTAGAGCTAGATCTTGTAATGTATGTATGTAAAGAAAAAAATGCGTGTTGGAAGTAGATTTACATGCTTGACTAGCCACGGCAGTGTGTATTTTCTCGCCTGACCACTCAACACACACAAACACTATCGCTTGATTGTCTTGTCATGACCGACTACATGTAGTCTAGACTATGCCTATGCTAACACTGACCACTTTGTTAGAATCAGTCAGACACACAATCTATTTAATATTTAGGATAGGGAGGGGATTAGCTGAATATGTTACTTTTTTATCGAGTTGGTTATCCTAATGCTTTTAGATCTCTCTTTCTATATATATAACTGTACCATAGCTCTGGACTAGGCTGTCACTAAGCCTAACAGCTACTGTAAGAATGAAGCGATACGATTGGTTAAATGTAGTTTCTCTTTCAGTATTGTTGAGGGAAGTGACGCAAAATCTCAAAGAACCCCGTTTTTTTGGAGATGTCAAGAATTTACTGTCTTATTTATTACATATAAATGTTTCTAAGCATTTAAATACAAAATGGTAAAATGTTTACTATTACAATGTTTTACGCAGTATTTAAATATGTCAATAAATCTAATTTGAAAAACCTACAGAGTTTCCCTTTAACTCAATCACTCATCTGCATCACTCAACTCAAAGTCAAATCACTGGCCAGACCTTTCAACTTCGTCTTAGTCAAGTGACTGACTAGCGTTTACTAGATTAGATTATTTATTTAGATTCTACTAGATCTAGAATCTAGTCTAGACCTAGGCTCCAGATCTAGACATAATCATCTTTTTTTCAGTAACCTCTTGATCTAGATCATCTATATTTTAAATTAATTTTTTAATTTATGTTAAAGTATGAATGATAAACTCATAAAGATAGAATTTTTAAAAAATTGATCTAGATCTATATTCTAGACACTAAGTCTCTAGACTCTAGATTACTCTATATTAATCTAGAATAATCTAGATTCTAGATAGATCAAGAATCTATATAGACCTATTCTAGATCTAGAAATCTAGATCTATCACTACTATCAGTATCTGAGTATCTAATCTAGATCTAGAATTAAAAAAAAAAGAATCTTGAATTAAGTTGAATTTATAATCTAGAACTATACTGATAATTCTATTTTATATCTAGATTTTATAGAATTACTAGAATAAGAATTAGGCTCTAGATCCAGATCTAGCTAGAATTGATTGAATGAAGTTATTCAATTAAATTTATAAAACTAATTCATCATTTCAATCTCAGGCGCAGGGAATTAGGAAAATGTTCATAATTCAGGCGCATTCTATTTGAATTTTTTTTCTTTGTATTAGAATCTAGATCTAGACTAGATGAAATCTTTTATTTTTTTTAATTGATCTAGAGGCTTAGAATACTTATAGAGGTTTAGAGTCTAGACTAGAAGAAGAAAAGTATATAGAACTAGACTCTATCTAGATTTTAATCCTCCTAGAGAACTACAGGCCAGATTCTAGATCGTGAAAAAATATATATTGATAGTCTATGATGTAGGTCTCTAGAAACAGAGTATCTGTATATATATTATTCTCTACGTCGCCTAACCATGTGTGACACCACACACGCCGACTCTCTAACCCTCGATAAAAAGTAATGGAAAGATAATTCTTTTATTTTTGCAAGTTGGACTTAGAGTAGTCCCACGTAACTTTCGTGGGGACAGAGAGTGTGGCTCAAAAAAAAAGAGGGGTGAGGGTAGAACAAGTAATCTTCTATATATATATATATATATAAATCTCTACGTCGCCCAACCATGCGGGACACTACACATGCACGCTGACTCTCTAACCATCTTGGTGTGCTAATAGGTCTCTCATTGCTGCCATCTTTGTTTGTCCCCACACGCTTCTTTGGCCCGCCTTTTTTGCTTTGCTAACGGGTCTATCTCATTGCTCCTGTATTCTTAACTGTGTCTTTCAGGAAGTGTTCACTTGCCACTTAATAGCGGCGTATGCTACACTGCGGGTCAGCTCGATATATATATATATATATAGCTAATGTTACAATGATCTAGCTAGATCTGTGATCTAAGCAGTTTAATAAAAATTTCATAATGATAATAAACTGTCACTAAATCTATATATATATAATTCTCTTCATGGCTCAACAGTTTGAACCCCAAGCAAATAAAGAAAAGATCACTCTTTTGTTTCTGCAAGTCGGACTAGAGTTACCAACAAAAACAAAAAAAGAGGTGGGGGGAAAACCAAGTAGTATTCAGCCGTCACTAAATAGCAGGTCCGGACTGAATCATTGTGACCAAGAAATCATGGAAAGATCACTCGGCGAAAAAAAAGAGGGGGGGGGGGGGGGAGTAATCTACTCTGTATTCACCTGTCACTAAATATCAGGGCGGACTCAACCGTTGTGGGGCCCTATGCAAAACAGATTTTGCAGGGTCAAGTTTGGGTAGGGATACGTATAATAAGTGAAAATTAAGAGTTTGTATTAGAAAATAAATTCGTCTTTGCATTTTATTCATTCTTTACTACGCACAGAATTACTCTACGAGCCTTGCGTGTATGGAAATCATAAACAGCACACTATTTATCCTTGGCTAAAAGGAAAAAAAAGCAAAAAGCTGGCCAGAAGAAGAAGAAGTATGGAATTCATACAGTATATCATAAAAATTCTATTTCCTGCATAGATCACGGTCAATAGCAAGAATTACCAAATGTTTCAATCTATCTACGAGAATTGTTGACCTCAAGTAATTCTTCATTAATTTGAGGCGCGAGAAGCTTCTTTCACCCGATTCCACAATTACGGGTATTGCATTTTTTTTTTTTTTATCACGCTTAGGATTGGCATTTTCCATATTGAACGACACCCCAAAATGACAATTGTTGTCTATGTATTTCAGGAGATTTTTGAAGTTTGAGCTTATTGATTTGATGATTCTAGCCTTTACACATATTGTACAAAGCTTATATCAACTCACTCTGTCTGTCTGTATGGTAAAAATGTGTACACATTATTTCTCCCACACCCAATCTTGGATTAAGCTGAAATTCTGCACATATATCTCTTTTACCTGACAACACAAGAATAAATACAAAAAAAAATAACTTATTAGTTAATTATTTATTGGTAATTAATTATTTTGTTTGGTATCTTGAAAAAGGTTAACAAATCTTACTTGACAGATGTGATGGTATTAGTTGATATAGTCCCCTTTTGGATTCTTGAGCCCAGAATGAATTTTTTTTTATGCCTTTAAAAAACGATTATATGTAAACATTCACCAAAATACCCCTTGCCTCCCTCCCCCGTGCACAACTGTTCCAGACAAGTGATAGGATTGAGCATTGAGAAAGCAAAAAGCATGACATTGCGCTAAACAAAAACATTTGGTTAAAATATTTCTAATCGCACAGATTTATTATGTATCAAATCATACATACATACATGACTGATCCAAACTAGTTGATACAGTTACACTTAATTATAAGCTTTGATTTTTTTAAAAAGTATTTTGTATGTTTTGCTTGTTATTATTTTACTATTTCTTTTTTCTGCTATGACTCTCATTATTACATTTAGTATATTTTTTTTAATGGCTTTGATTTGATTTGAATGGTAACTTAATTTAAATGAAATTAGGAAAGTGTTGTGAAAAATCTGTGTTGCAGGGAACTAGAAAGTTTTAAGTCTTATAGGAAAGGGCCTAAAAAAAAGAAAAAAAGATTGAAGAAATTGTCATTTTGGCATGTAACATGAATTAAACATCTTTTTATTCCTTCTTATCTTTTTTTTTCTGTCTCCAGACTTAAAACAGTATTTGCTGTAGCAGGAATATATATAAACTTATATTTTCCAAGGCAAATTTATTTTTTTCTTTAATTTGAAGCGCAACATATATTTGTGAATTAACATCAGATTATAATATATTCTAACCTTATTATTATTATTCATAGCACTACACCAAAGTTTTTCCCAAATGGGGTTTACATAACTTTCAGAATGTTACATACCTGTAACATTTTGGCCGAGGAGGACAATATGATCAAATGTGTCCAGTTTTTGTACTTTTTAAAATCCTCTGCCCTGCTTCTAATGGTTGTGCATTTAATTTAGTATTGTATAGAGCTACATACTAACGAAATTCAGTGCTGTTGTAACCCATATATAATTGTATGATTTTTATGTTCATAAACATTAATTTATTAAACTGTTATCTGTATTTTAATTCTTTATTTCTTTATGTTCTACAGATTCTTCTCAAACCTTAAATTGCGATGATATCATCTTACCAAAGGATCTGGCAATATTTTCCACCACGGCGTCTCCATTTATAGTCCTGTTTATTACCTATTCTACTTCGATGAGAGGATATAGTGATATTCACTTTACTTACATTGACCCAATATTTCGACATCTGGTCCGGCCAATCGGTCCCAGGAAGAGGATTCCTGATTCAGAGCTGATCCCTTGGCTACCAACGTATGTAATATTGCTGACTACATCAAAGTTACATGTAATATTATTACACAGTGACATAACTTAGCAAGTTTTGGTGGAGACTGTCATTGTTTGTTATATTTGTATACAAGTGTATATTTATTCATATATTGTGTTAATATAGATATTGTATTTCACGTTCATATAAACAAGTGGATAAATGTAGTGGAATACAATCATTGTGTTTCTAAAAAAAAATATTATTTCTGTGAACAACTGTCTACATACACAAGGATATATGTGTATTTAGTGGAAATATTCTTGATGAAGGACTTAGATTCACATGCATACACATTGTTATAGTAAATTCAGATGACATCTACTTCATCATATCCTGTAATAAAAGGTATGGATTTTTTTTCAACTATTGAAATTATTTTACATTTTTATGAAACCTATAAATTGATTAAATTCAATTTCTAATTTATATAAGTCGTCTCATGGAACTTATATTTATTTAAAAAAGCAAATAAAAAATGTTTAAAAAAATTATTTGATATTGAAATGGGCCAGCTTTCCATCTTTTTCCAGGTGTAATCAAACTTGAATGTGTCTGCCTTTAGTTCGCATCACCAGGTGCTTCTAGGAAGCCTTTCTTTCTGTTTCATAAATTTATAAATGCTTTTATTTTTTTTATCTTATTCTAGCAATGTTATCTATAAAATTATGCTGGGTTGAAGCGAATGCTGTACATTATAGAAGATGCTGAATCATATGTATTGAATTAGGCAAAATCATGAAATCATATCGTTATGATATATGCATATATTGGTTTTAGTATCAGAATCTTACTCCAAACCCAGATGTTCTTTGTTACATCGAAAGTCTTTATTTTGTGTGCTATTTTTACACATTTTCTACAATTTTTATTTTTACACTTAGAAGCAACTTCTTAGCACAAAATATCTAACTTATAAATATAGATTAACCATTTCTAAATTAATTGAGCATTGCAACATTTCAATGAGAATTTTTTTAGATTGTATCTGGACTTTTTAGTGAGCCAACATCTTCAAAGGCTTTAAAGGCAGTGTTTGAAAAAAAAAACATTTAAAGGCAATAAAAATAAACACTATACCATAACTTGCTTAAAAATAAAATATATATATATTTTTTAAGAAAAATGCTTGTAAATGCTCAAAGGTTATAATATTGTTGTAAATTTAAGAATCAGGCAACTCAACGATGGAGCAAATTTGGATGTTGTTTGTTTATTAAATATTGTAGAAAGTGCATCTGATGATAACAACAAATACAGAACTGTCTGCCTTGGGTTCACGTCTGCCCAACCGAGTTTAATTGTACCACTATATTAGCTCTTAGGTTCACCTGTCCTTTCTGCATATATATCTCCACTTTTCAGGCACCCCCACCACGCAGCACCAATAACACTCTTAACAGTGTTGTTTTCAGTCCACACCAACAGCCTCCACTTTCCTCTCCTCTTCTTGTTCCAGAATGCCAGAATGTCGTGATTGCCTTCTTGTCACTTGGGCGGAAGGAAACTCTTCTCTTTTTAAACAGCTAATTCTTGTCCCATGTTAAACAGGGAGCAATATCATTTGGGATGGCAGAGTTACAATTTGTTCATTATATAAATATTCTTTGTACATATTCCATTTATTTTGTGTCATCTCTAAGTTTACTTTTATCTTTGATGTCAATTTTTGTGTATTCTCTATGTAGGTACTCTAGTGAGCACTGATAACCACACATGGAACACTGCAGACTCCCTTGGGAGGGGGGCTAGTGCTATCGTTTATCTAGGAAGAAATAAGGTAGGTTTAGACACAAAAGTTGACATTTAACATATCACTTGACTCCCTATGAGGGGGGATTGGTTGAGTTGAATTGCAAATGGAGCTGAGTTGTGTTTGCTGAGTGCCTTTAGGCAGCATGGAAACCTTCTCTCACTTCTCTCAGATCCCCCCATCCACACACACACCCCGCAGATCCACAAAAGAGATTAAAATAGCTAATAGTACACTGTGCATGCAAGAATTTGGGATGCTACATCTCAAAAGTCAGCTGTGCACACATTAAAAAAACAAATTGGCATCAGATAAGAGAACTCCCTACTGTCAGAATGTGTCATGAGTATGAGCTCTCAGCTGCTACCTATTCTAATGTGGAGCAATAGATAACTGAAAGTTTGTACATTTTCTAATTCTTGATAGATTTGTTGTTGTTGTTGTTGATGAAGGAGGCATTGTAAACGTCCAGTGTCTTACATTGGTCCAGTGTCTTACATTGGTCCAGTAGGGTTTCCTATAAATGTAGGTCAAATTCTCTTTGATAATAGTCACAATACAAGCTTGTTTTATATTCGGTCAAGTTTAGTTGCAAATCTGCTTGGTTAAACCTAACGTAAAAAAAAAAAAAAAAAAAAAAAAAGATTATAATACTATCATACTATGCGTTTCTAAGAAAAACATAATAAAACACTTGAAAAAAAAAAGCTTATATTAAGTGTAGTTGTATTATTAGTTATGTAATTAAATTTGTAACAATTGCTAACAATAATAAATCTGGGCAATTAGAAATATTTTTATCAATAGTTTATGTTTAGCTTCATGCTGCTTTTAGCTTTCTCAATTCGCTATGATCCTATCACTTGTCTGGGCCAGTTAGAAAGGGTAGGGGGGGGGGAGAAAGATTGGGGTATCTGGGTGATCGTTTTTTTAGATGCTTATTATTAAAAAAAACAAAAAAAAACCTAGTGTACGACCTCCCCAGCCTCCTCAAGCCATTATACTAACCACTGTGCCTGGTAAGTTTTCTCTCTACCAAGTATAAAGGGGACTAATTCAACTTATACCACCTTATCAGTCAAGTACAATGTCTTTCCCTTGTTTAAGATACCAAACAAAATGATTAATTACTAATAGTTAATTAACTTATTGGTTAGTTTACAAACGTTTTACTTGACAACGGGTGAATTGATAAAAAAGTACATCAGTAACAAATACTCCTCCCTCCTCAAATTGTAACTAGTATTGAGTTGTAATTACACTAAGCTTCATGTGCTGGACAAATAGAGAGTGTTGTTTGTTTCGGGGGTTTGATGTTATGTTCTATGAAACAGCTGTCAATCATTGGTGAGAGAAAACATATCCCACAAGTCAGCTGCCGTGGGAATTCTCTCGTCTGTCCTTTTGTTTATTTTTTGTGTGTGATTCATTCACTGAGCTCTGTAGTGTCTTGTTTAACAGGGGGGGGGGGGTCCTCTATGTCCTGTACTAACAAGGGATGGTAATGCGTGCAAAATTAGACTTAACACAACGGATCATTTCCCAACTGTCGTAATGTTTATACCACGAACCAGGTTTAAGCTTTCTGTGAATAGAAATGTGAGCAGACCTCCTGCCCCCGCCTCTCCGCTCACACTTCAGTCCCTAAACACTGATGTGCGATCTTTGTGCAGAGGGAAACAAAAGGTGTCGAGTCACTTCCTTCTCATTTCATCATTGACCGAGCTCGGAGACGAGGATGACTTCCTCAGCCAAGAGGAAGCTAAAACATAGGTTGCGACAGGTGCCAGCTAGCACCGCCCGGATATTGAAGTACTCATGTTTACACAGAATTGTTTGTTTCCTTATAAATTATTTTGTTTTAAATATCAGTTTATTCGTTGATTTTTCTAAAATTCAATTTGTATGTCTACTCGTGTCACTAATAGCTTACTCTAGTCTACCAAACTCTCCTAGCCTTAGCATAAAACTCCGTTTGTAACTCGTCTTTGATAAGAAGTTAATACAAATAAAATAAGATTGTCTGGACATATAGATTGTCTTATATTTACTCTGTTCTAATCCTTCTTGTTATGAGCTACTTTGCGAACTGTTTTTTCTGTATCTGCTAAAAGGTTTATGAATTTGGTATTCCATGTCACGTGAAGTGCCGAGCCCAACCTACAAAATCAAATCTCAATTTAATACTTTTGGTGCAACTAGGAGAGACAACCCAGTGATATATAATGCTTGGAGGACATGAAATGTTAAGTTACGATAAATTGGTCCCAATGACAACGTCAAGTTCGTTGGTCTATTTCTTAAGCCTTTAAAACTACATTGTCATGTGCATTACATTAGTATAATATTACAAAATAGAGAAAAATAATTCGTTGGTTTTTTAGAAAACTTTAATTCATTATTGCCAGTGGCGTAGCATCCATAGTCTTGAACCCGGGCCTACTACGCCACTGAATTTATGGCACACGACAATTTTATCTTTATATACACTTCATTAAAATATAAAAAAAAAATAAAACATGTGTACAAATTGTGTATGTTTCGTGTGAGAGTTGTGTGCAGGGCCAGATTTAGACTCGATAAGACCCTAAACTATTTGAGATATGGGGGCCCCTTGTAATCAACATAAAGTAATTTATTTTTTTGCTTTTTCCTCAAAACAATTTGTTTAGGGCCGTGGGGGGGGGGGGGGGGGAGGCTCTAGCTTATGTTTTCTACTATACGGTAACCCCGGCACTGTGTGGGTAAAAAAACATGCTTCGGTATACAACATTGAGCAATAATGCGACAATAAGGTGTGCCCCTCCCCTTGATTCAAGTAGCCACGCCTACACTCATTTCAGCTAGCTGTATCCTCCCAGTCCCACTTTCCTGTTCATTGGATGGCTATCTAGTTCTCCTATTGCCTCCTCTTCATTGACACGCCCTGGTACACAACGCCATGTCACACGGGCGTGACCGTTGCTGGATAGGGAAAATCGTGGTCACGTGACTATTGAGAAGGATATCGTCTCCCAGGAAATCAATACAACTTTTTATTTGTATAAATGTTTCAACTGCGTCTCAGATTATTTCTTTCTTTCCGGTCAATGACAAGCTCAAATATGGGCCCACTATCTCTTGAAATAAAATGTCCAAGGAGTGTACATCCTCGTATTCAGGCACCGATTTGCTTTTAAGGGATCAATGTTCGTTGAGCCCCGTAAATATAACGGGGGGAAAATATGAAGCCACCCCACCCTTTTTTTTTTCAATAGTGCAAGAAAAATGTAATTGAGGCCCGGCTTTCCTGGGATATATGCGTATGTCATTCGTCTGACTTGACCCAGTTTTGTGTTGTTTCGTGACGAGTTAAGAGTTCATTGTTCTCTCGAGAGCTAGAGCTACGCCGGGGATTCTCAACACTTGACATTGTACCCTTCTTGTGTGTTGTACCTTCTTACAAAGCTTATATAAACGCACCCCGTCTGTCTGTAGGGTACACGTTTCCCTCTCCCCTATCTCGGGTCAGGTTGAAACTTGGCACAATTAATCATTGTCGATGGTAAAACAAGAACCAATTTAAAAAAAAAATTAATTAATTAATAATTTGTGGTAGTTAATTTTGTTTGATGTAGAAAGGGGAAACAAATATTACAGCATTGAGGTATATGGCTGTAAAATGTTCAGTTCTTTCCCTTATAAAAGCTTTGTTAGTTGCTTTTTTTTTTTAATCATTTTTTCTAATTTTGCTTGTTTATAAATCATCTGAAATATCAGGACGTTTGTTAATTTTTGCTTTACTATTCTCCCACATGTACTTGTTCATATAGTGCAAGACGGATTAGCAACCATCCCCACCCCCAACCCCCCTTTTTCCCCCTTAAAAGTTATTTAGTACCTCAAATATCTGGCCACTTCAGTCTCTTGTATTTAAAACGAAAATGTCTTTTTTTTTTTAATCTTCATTTCTATCAATGGGGCAGAGTGGCCGCGAGAGATACGTGATGGGATTTACAGAGGTAGAACTTGAGGTGGGATTGACAGAGGTAGAATTTGAGGTGGGATTTACAGAGGTGGGATTTACAGAGGTAGAATTTGAGGTGGGATTTACAGAGGTAGAACCTGGGGGGGGGGGAGAGATTTACAGAGGTAGAACTTGAGGTGGGATTTACAGAGGTAAAGCTTGAGGTGGGATTTACAGAGGTAGAATTTGAGGTGGGATTTACAGAGGTAGAATTTGAGGTGGGATTTACAGAGGTAGAATTTGAGGTGGGATTTACAGAGGTAGAATTTGAGGTGGGATTTACAGAGGTAGAATTTGAGGTGGGATTTACAGAGGTAGAGCCTGAGGGACGATTTACAGAGGTAGAACTTGAGGTGGGATTTACAGAGGTAGAACGTGAGATGGGGTTGACAGATGTCGAGCTTTGGTTGACATGAGAAGAAACTGAGAGATGGTTGTGGGAAGTAACCAAGCTCTGAATTGCTTTGCTGTCGTGCTTGCTTTGCTTATATTATTAACGCGGACTATGCCTATAAGCAAACAGCCTGTTATAACAAAATGGAATAAGCATTCGGATAGTTTGACAGTTCAACGGTTGTGCGATATAATCGAACAATGCAGTTAAGCGCTTCGCACATAAGCGGGTTTCACTTTGTGACACTGTATCTCGATTTGGGTCACCGTTTTGTAAAGTAGGTTTGTAGGTTACTAAAAAAAATAGTACCAAAATACTAAAAGTGAAAAGGACCGAAATCAAAAATAGTTGGGAAATCCCCATCTTTGAAGTCAGCTTTGTGAATAGTCACTCAGACTCTTCTAGGAAGAGAGAACTCAATTTTAGCGCATGAAAACTGTCAAAATTGTCTGCAGGGCATTCTTTTTTTTTCTCTAGTCAGTATACAAATTAAAAAAAAACAAACTTTGATTAATGTAGGTCATAATAAATGTATTCAGTTCTTACAGTTCTAAGTGTATCTTTGGATTTGTCTCCAGACTATTTGTGTTTCTAGCACACTCTAACCACGCCCTGACATTAACAATATTCAAAGGAAGCGATGATATTGTGAAGACATTCAAACTTTCTGAATTAGAGATTTTAAAAAAATCTAAACTAAACACCCCAAGCACGATTCCGGATTTAGTCATATTTCTTATTGGCATTAACCTAGGCACTTTGCTGTGTCAGGTAGATACCGTTTCGTGCAAGCTGAATACTGACATTGTAGTGAGCGTATGGGTTTGTTGCAATTCTAAACGATAGTAAATATAGATTGGTCCAAATTTTGAGCTGGGTAGTCTGATCCTTGCCTTTGGTAAAACATAAATATGTTCTTGTGAAATTAAAAACTAAAAAAGACAATTTATTAGATCTCTGTATTAAAAATTCATCCAACATTTTACTCTTCATTTTTGCTGAGTTGTTTTGAAATGGGAGATAATCGATTCGTTGAGGTCAACCAGACAACTGGACACACACACACAAAAAACAGAAAAAAACGAGAAAATAGGAAAATGTAATATATATATATATATATATATATATATATATATATATATATATATATATATATATATATATATATATATATATATAATAATAATAATAAGTCTTCGAGTCCGAAGATTAGTGAGGAGAGCAGTATTTCCCGTGGGTACGCAGCCCCAGCTGTGACCTATATATTTTGCCACAACTAGGGCAAGCATAACCATTGTCCGCAGGTGGTCGATTTAGATGTATGTACATGTTAGTTTTAAATAATTTTATAACATTTTAGTCGTAATTGTTATCGGTGATTTGGGGAAATGGTTGAGGAAGTTGTCAAAGGGTCTATATATAATGTACGTTATTTTCCCCCAACCCTAGGTGTAAAGATTGATGGATAGAAAAAGATAACTTCTTAGTTTTTCCTTCCTATTCCTAACTTGTGTTTTCTTTCATCAGTAGCCTACTTTACACTTAGATCTATGTACTAATCAATAAAGAAACAGAAAGAGAGAGGGTCATCTGTTTAATCAGCAATGCATGTACAAAGAAAGGTTTCAATATTTTCAACAGAAGTTATTTTCTTCTTCTGGGCTCTCATGGTCTTGTTGTGGGGTTCCAATAACTAGTCCCTAGTCTGAGGCGTACTGCGCAGTGGTTACTAGACCAGGCAGCTCTCCACCTTGCTTCTCTTCTAATGGGTTGTTTTGGGGGTTGTATCTTAAAGGCTATGACCTTTTTTAAACATAAAGGTTCCTAATCGCAAATTTATTGCTAGTACGTATAACGGAACACACACAATATGAATATATATTGTAACATTATTTTGAGAAATATAACCGTTTGCAGAAATCACATTTAGGCTACCCGTGATTCCCCTCTAAATGAGAAACATTTCGTTCGCGCTCACCTTAGCAGCTGAGGACTTGGAGGAGCGCTATAGGCTCCCACATTAAGGGGTGGCAATGTTTGACGCTTTTAAGAAAGTAGTAAAAATAAAAGAAGCTTAAAGGCAACACAATTTTCAGTTGTTTTTTTTTTTTTTTTTTTTTTTCATTTAGATTAACACTATGTTTAGAATTAAATTTTAGGTAATGAAATTAGTCTATTTATTTTTTGTTTTCGGAAACAGTGTTTCGTTCAGAATTTTAAAATGTTTTGTTTACTAGGAATTTTTTTTTCCTGGAGTAATATTGGAGAGGTGCTGAAGGTTTCCCCTACATCCAGCAACGGGGCGGTCTGTGGAGCACTGGCGCCAATCTTATTCCGGCGTTCTGAGCTTAAGAAATTATTTGTCCTGGTGCCTTTTTTCTCGAAGAAGAGAGCATCTCAATAACGGTCAATATTAGAGTGTTTTCTTGCAATCACGGTTCACTATTTATCCTAGTTAAAAAAAAAAAGTCGAGGGTTAAATTAAGTCTAATAAATAAGTAGGCAGCACTGGCCAATTATATTATGCGAGGGACATTCGAGGTACAGATCGTGCACGTCCGTCCGTAATGGAGCTAATTATCGTGAGAACATTTTCGTGTTAAGTTAGACTTTTTTTGTTGTTTGTTTTGTTGTTTTTTGCCGCACCATAACGAAGTACAAGTGTCCGAAGCATTTCGACTATTCTGACGCACAGTGTCAACAAGAATCACATTAGCGGAGACGTTTTGAAATGTCTTCTTCAAAAAACGTTTTGAGTGCTATTGTTGCAGACGCCTCCCGAGAAAACCACACATTTTACTAGGTCCATATTAGAAGAGGAAACGACGCCTCCTACTTAAAATATTGTAATTTTTAAAACATTGGTAATAAGTTTGAGAGACACTGGAATAAAAGTTATAACAATATACCCAATAATCACCTTCATTAGTAAATATAGCCTCCCTCTGTTTCTTGCTAGTATTATAGTAAATAGTTTTAAAGTGGTGTGATTTTATGCAACAAATCGGCTTTACTTATTGAATGCATAAAAAAAAAGTTTGCTTTTTTGAAAATAAAGACGTACTGCTTTAAGGTTTAAAGCTGCCAATAGATATTAGGCAATCGGGTTTTTCAATATCTCTTCCAGTACTTTGAATTTAAACGTCATAGACTAACGGACCGGCCTCACGAAACGAACAGCGGCTATTCCCCATTCGTGGACCTTTATGGAAGTGTTTGAATGTTGATAGAATGACGTGCAAGACTGTAACATCTTTGTCTTTTTTTGGGGGGCACTTATCTTTACAACGCGATGTGCTAGTAGGACATTTCGAGTCCTGGAGATATTATATTTTGAGGACTCCCCATTGCTGACTTCATTGTCTTAGCCAAACGTTTCATTGGACTGTATGCTGCTAGTTCACTATACAAGCCCTCCAACTTTCCCCCCCTCCCTCTTTTGTCTCATTTCCTTGTTCCTTGATTGAGATCAAAATGCGTTCTTTTTTACTTGTGACAGAGCTCGGAGTTCATCTCGATCACATTTTCTCCAAACTTGTTCAGACAGGCTGTTACTAATTAAGGCGTCTGACTAATACTGAAGGTTGCCTGGGGGGTGGGGGAGCAGTTTAGTTTTTCTTGATCCTCATTATTATGTGTCACCGTTAAAAAAAAAAGAAAGCTACAAAGAAACATCAATGGACTTTCCAGAGCCCGTCTCCAGTTAAACGTAGCCGCGCGATGATGACGCAAGTGTGGAGTCACCACTGGGAAATGGTAAGAGAATGACGTCCAGGTACACAGGTGAAAGTATGTGGCCGCTAGTACGTTTGGTTTTGAAGGTCTGCTACGTC
Organism: Biomphalaria glabrata; assembly: GCF_947242115.1. Classification (NCBI taxonomy): domain Eukaryota; kingdom Metazoa; phylum Mollusca; class Gastropoda; family Planorbidae; genus Biomphalaria; species Biomphalaria glabrata. The sequence continues at coordinate 13,328,414 of NC_074714.1, forward strand.
CGACTGGCCAAGTCAAACTAACGATTTATAGTGAACTGTAAATTTTGTCATAACCCCCCCCCCCCCCCACCCGTCTGGCCCAACTTCCTTCTTTTTTTTAAACTTGTGAGTATTTGTAATATGTATAGCTCAAGACTGTAGCCTCTGATCTGGATTAATTTGGTTTAATACTTTTTTTTTTTACAAAGCTTATATCAACTCACTCGGTCTGTCTGATAAAAAAGTTTGTACACGTTATTTCTCCCACACCCAATCTGCACCAGGCTGAATTTTTTAACTTATTTCTTTTACCCGACAAAACAAGAATCAATAGGAAAAAAAATTAGGAAAATATTTTTTTTTTGGTATAGAACAATGTAAATAAATTGTGGTGCATTAAAGTTTGAAACTAACATTGAATAACTATAAAACCTTCTATTTTTATAAACACTTCTCTAGTACAGTGGTTAGAGTATCATCTGGAGGAGGCAAGAGCCCAGGAGTTTGAATCCATGACGTTCAACAGTTGTTTTTTTTGTATAAATGCATTTAAAAAGTGATCACTGTAAATTTCTCTCCCAACCCCTTCCCAGCTGGTCCAGATAAGTGATACGATCATAGCATAATGAGAAAGCTCAGGCTAAAAGCATGAAATTGCGCTCAACAAAAACAATGGATAAACATATATCTAATCGCTCTGATTTATTATTGTTAGTCTAGATCTATTACAAATTTAATTACTTGGCTGATACAAACTAATTGATACATTAATGCTTAATATAAGCTTTTTTTTTTAGCATTTTTCTTAAATATTTTTTTTTATTTTGTTTTTGTCTAATTCACAAATTTGGAGGAGGGATGTTTATGTTAGTTTTCTTAAAATTTTTCTTTGGCTACAGGTAACAAGGTTGTCGTGTGGCCAGCACAACGACCAACTAATGTCAGGTATCCATCAGAGTGGGGTGGACTTATGGGCATCCTAAAATCCAGAAATTCAAAATCACAGTAATCACTCAGATTTGAACCTGATATCCCTCCATTGGAAGCAAAGTGCTTTGCAACTTGGCCTGCACCTGTGTAAACAATGCAGCGCTCATAATAATACCCTATAGGTCTTGATCTGTAAGAACACTCAAGTGTTAGGGCATGTTTATAGACTTTTACATATAATTGTATGATTTTTTTAAAAATTATTTGAAACACTTTACATTTTTGAAATGAGTTTACATCTACTAAAACATTAATCCTACACTTAAGCTTTTAATTAGTGTAGCTCATTTCTATGAAAATACTGAGAGGACACTTTGAATGAAGCACTTCCAAATGTCACTTCACTTAGTCTGTTCTAGAAGAGTATAATGAAGACACAGTATTTAATTTGAAGCCCATTTCATGATTGCTATCAAGCTCAAGTTATTCAGCTTGAAAACTGTTTTTATTCATTCTATAAATCGTCCCCCTCTACAATCACTCATCTTTGTGAAGCTACCTACTGATGAACTCAAACCCGTTGATGCTGTTGTTCGTACTATATAACAGAGAGAGAGAGATAGAGAGAGCAGCTTTTCCCGAAATATGTTATGCGGAACCCTATCCTGAATAAGTGTTAACGAACTTTTGGAAAAATTAACTAATAGACCTACAAGTGAATTGATTCCAAAGTAAAAATGCAGAAAAGAAAACAATGATATTTATTAGTTCTTCATGGTAACATAACATGGATGCACATGCCGGCAAAATATAATCTAAAAAAATAACTTGTCGGTAAACGCCAGCCCGGTATTGGACTTTTTTTTTTCAAATAGCAACTAATAAATTATATACATCTTAATTACAGTATTCAATATGATTTATATGCAAGAGAAATAAGAAAATTAGATATTTTATATACTGAATCCATTTTGAAATATATAAAAAAAAAATTTACTTTCTTTCTGTGTTTACAAAGCAGATTATCTGCAGATTTTAAGCAACTTTACCACAACTTTTCATATGAAAAAAAAGGTTTTAAGGTCGTGCATACCTATGTAAATATATAAACTACAACGGTGATAGTGGTGAAACATTCAAACTTTATAATAGCGGTGAAACATTCCTATTCTATAATAGCATTGATACATTCAAACTTTAAAACATTGTTGAAACAGCAGAGAATTAACTGGGCAGGTTTCAACCAGGCAGTGATCCTTTCATCCTCTACTGTAAGATGTGATTATACAAGATATGAACTTTGAACTGATTTAGATTCTAAATCCAATTTAAAAACAAAAATAGACATATCTAATATTAAATGATTTATGGGCTAGTTTGTCTGAAGAGTACTACAGTATTTGAAAACAAGCTAGCATTATTTTAATTCAGTTTCTTACTACCTAAATAAGGTGAAGCAGAAATTTTGTTATTATACTGTATAAAGTCAAAGCTAACAGGCTTGACAACACACCAGCTATAAGAATTCAAATTACCAATATTGTGCAATATTATTCATAATATCTTAACTTCTTATCCTATAAATTACAGACGGTGATATATTAAGAATTGATGCTCTTCAAGGATACAATGTTATCCGTCTTTATGTCTGTATTTTTTTTTAAGAGTATATTGGACATAAGTATATAATTCTTATTTTGGAATATGTTTTAATTATTATTTTTATTTAAACAAATAGGAAATGCTTCAACCTCTGCTAAATTCTCTGAATGTGCGAATATATATATACACAGTGCTTTTTTTGTGATGGTACAATGTGGGGAAAAATTATTACTTTTCTTGTATTTTAACATTTATTTTTTATTTATTAGCAGTCAAAAGTTAGGCATTTCATCACTGAGTACTGGCACCTATTTTTTTTTTTTTTACATAAAAGCACTTTATAAAGAGAGAGAGATAACTTTTTGTTATTATTGGGTTTGGTATTTTAAAATGATTGTTTGAAAACACAAATATTGCTTTTTTTAATTCAGTATTGTGTTCAACAAGATTAACTTAACTCTATATTTTAGTTGCATTGCTTCTCAAAGTCATTTCTCCTGGTAGATGGTCAGGACCTAAAACTATAACTGGCCACTCAGAATTGACTGTCACTAAAGTACACATTTTATTTTCCCTCCTTTATCCTGAAATTTGTTTTTTTCTACTAATTCAATTGTAGTCTAACTAAATTTCCATTTGATTGGACCAATAAATATTATCTTAACTTATAATCTCTTTATTTTCTTGAACAGTTTAGTGGCTTATTTGACCATGGACATAATTAATTACATCAAAGTACCTGATTTTTTTTTGAGAAGTAAAAGAAACTACTACAAAAAAGAAAATACAAGTTTCATGTCTAGTATTTAATTTATGTTTAGATTGTGTCTAATGTCACCAGAGTAACTGAAAATGGAACGCATGATGATTTTTGTCAACAGAAAGATCTCAGAGATCATTGGTAGTCATAATATCATTATTTTAACATCCTAGAGTTAAGGAAAAAATTTCTTGTTGGCATATAGGCTGGTGATTGTATGTCTTTTTGTTCACTTATTTTTGTGTGTGATAATCTTAATTTTAAGATAGACATAATACACCTTTAAATACAAGTTTATCTGAACACATTTGTTCATGTTTTCTCATTGCAAGAATAATGGTCAAGTTGTAGCTGTGAAAGTATTTCATGATTACATTAGCCAGAAGACAGACGATATCAGGGAATTGGAGCTACTCAAACAATTAAATCATAGAAACATCATCAAGTTAATTGGAATAGAAAGACTAGTAAGTTATACATTTTCGGTTAGCTCAATTTTTTTCTTTATTCAAATTATCTTTAACCTTATCTTATAAAGTACAGATTTTCCTTTAAAAAAAAAAAAAGAATTATTACATCACACACACATCAATGTGTTTATCTAGTCTATGACCTCCTTCATTTGGAACCAACCTTGGATCATCTCATTTCTAGCCTGGGCATTTGCTAACCATCTTACACACACAGCACCACCACCCCCCACTAATCTACACCATTGATGTGTCTAAAGGAAGGGCAGTTGCCAATATAGTTTGTGAGTGGCAGTGTTGCAGGCTCTGCCAGGGTGTAGCACTCTGCAAATTGGGTATAGCTGCAAGGCAGCAGAGTTTGGATTCGAGTTTTCTCTCTCCTAGGTGGGTAGCCAACCAAGGCTAATGAAACTTTCCTGCCCAAAGCTTACTGATTTATATGCCAGTTGCTTGCGTTTGCACCATCTAGTCATTAGTAAAAGTTCCACCTGACCATATATTTGAGCCACATGTGAAGACCAGGAGTTGGACTGGTTGTCAGAGGCTATTTGAGACGCATGCCATTGGAAGCATTTTATAGGTAGTGGAGTGCTTTTATCCATTAACACTTCCAGCACTAACAACCATTTGGACATTTTGCATGTTAATTAAAGACTTAAACTCTTCTCAGTCATGGGTTTTGCAGGTTTCATGGTCAAATGGCACTGGGGAAGAGAGGAGCACTTTCAGGACTTTATCCTAGTATACAAAATAAGAAAATTGCTTTTTATCTTTGTGTCTTTCTGGGTATTTTTTAGTTGTGATTTTGTATTTGTAATTTATGGTTCAGTTTTTAAGTATTATTTCTACTTTACTTTTTAGTTTTTTTTTCCTGAAGTGTCCCTAAGCTAAGTGTTTTTTGAAATAGCGTTTCTATTATTTATCAGCACAATAAGATTTAGTTGGAGTCTGAATATTATAAAGTATAAATATGATAGGCTAATTAACAAGGAAATTATTGTATAAGACCTCTAAATATTGAGACAGTGACTTAAATCTATTATCTCTGTGGTGAGCAGTTTTTTAATGTGCTTGATACTTGACAAGCCAAATGGCAGATACCCATTGGTACTAGATTAAATTGGCACTTGTGAGGATGGTGAAGATGCTGGAAAGACCTGTTTTAGTGAGCATATCAGTCTTACACTGTCTTTCTTGTCATGTGATTTTCAGGATGCCATAGGGGTAGCACAAGTTACATGAATTAATTTTTTTTTCTCTTGCTTCCTGTAGAGTTTTGCTGATTACCTTTATTTTTGAGTTTTTAATCAAACTTATCTGACTTCAGCTTTTAGAAAATACACAAATTATATACTTTGGTTCTATTATCAGATAACTTTGTAAACCTTGCTATAAACAAAGCATTCGGTCCCTCAAGCAAAGAATTGAATTTCTGAAAGTATTTAAGATTATTTGACTATTTGTTTTCCAGCCATCCAATAAAAATGTTCTTATTATGGAGTACTGTGAAGGTGGCTCATTGCATCACATGCTAGACCTACCTGTGTACTATTATGGCCTGTCTGAGGAGGAGTTCATTTTGGTCCTAAAGCACGTTTGTAAGTTTTAAAAAAGCTTTTTATTGAGACCTCATATTAAGGGTTATTTATATTGCACACACATATATATATATATATATTATGTCATTATCGGGAAGAAATTCTCCTCATTTATATCTGATCCATCTGTTGTACATTATTATTGATGTTTCTTTCACTGTAGCTGATGGCATACAGTATCTTAGACAAATGTGTGTGATTCATCGTGATATTAAACCAGGGAACATAATGAGGTATTGTAAAACAATATTAGCTGAGTTGTTTTTTTTTGTATTGTTAGCACTTCAACTCAAATACTGTTTGTGTTGTTCATTGATATTTTGTATGGAGCATTGTATAGTAGTAAATTTTGTTTGTTTTTTCTCTAACTCCCAGCTGCCTTGCTTTTTACAAGACATGTTTTATAATTGATCAGTTTTATAATTGATCAGTTTTATAATTGATCATTTTCAATTCAATTTTATTGTCAGCATTCTCTAACAAGATGTTTGGTAATCTCATGGGCTACTAGTCCAATTTTAATTCTCTGCTTATCACAACAAGGTATATAACAGCAGATGGCCAGTCTGTTTATAAACTTACTGATTTTGGTGCTGCAAGAAACCTGAATGAAGATGAAAGCTTTCAGTCTCTGTATGGAACAGAAGAATATTTGGTACTTTTTTTTTATCCTTACTTTCTCTCTATCACTTTTTCATCATTACTGCAGTTGACCTTTATTATATACAACTCTTTGGGGAGCTCCTATATCTATATACTATCTCAGTTTACATCAGGACTGTTTGATTCCTTTGATGCAGACACTTCTAACCCATACAACATCCTAAACACCATCCCAAACCAAACTCACCAACCACTAGCCAGATCCACTCCTGTTAAACCTAAATCTACTAAAATTAATACAACAGCCTCACTAAACAAACCTACTAAAGAAGTAACACCAAAATACCTTAAAACCTTAGTAATAAATTTTCAAAGCATTAGGAACAAAACAGCAGACTTAGAAATTTTATTAGAATGTGAGAAACCAGACATAATTGCAGGCACAGAAACTTGGCTACATCCTGAAATTTATAATGCAGAAATTTTCAATAGTAATTATGAAATTTTTAGAAAAGATAGGGCTGATAATCATGGAGGAGTTCTTTTAGCAATAAAAAACACTCTTATAGCAGAAGAAATTACCTTACCTAACTCAAAAAATATAGAATCAACATTTTGTAAAATTAATACCACCTCAACATCCCTAATAATAGGCAGCATTTACAGACCACCAAATTCTAGTTTAGAATACATGCAGGAACTATGTAATCAGATTACGACACTTAAAGAGACAAATAAAAATGCAGTTTTTTGGATTATGGGTGATTTCAACCTACCTGATATAAATTGGAAAACACTAACCATAGATAAACACCAAAACCTTAAGGACATAAATGAGCTTTTCATAGAAACTTTACACAACCTAAGTTTAAATCAAATCATTAAAAAGCCAACTAGATTAAACAACACATTAGATCTCTTCTTAACCAACAGACCTGGATTAGTAGTTGATTATGATATTATCCCTGGCCTATCAGACCATGAGATCATAAAAATACACAGTCAGATAAAAGCAGTAGCCAATACAAAACCCAAAAGAAAAATCTTACTCTGGAATAAATGTAACCTAACACAACTACACCAAGCTGCATTAAACTTTCAACAAACATTCTTATTAGAAAAAGACATTAACCAACCAGTCGATGACCTCTGGAATTTTATTAAAAACCATCTTAAAAGCATTATAGAAAATCAAATACCAACTAAATACACATCAAACAAAATAAATAAATGCTGGTTTAATAATAGACTAAAGAAGCTTTGTAAACAGAAGGAAAACCTATATAGAAAATTTAAAGAAACTAATGCAGAAAGAGTTTACAAAAAGTATATAAAAATTAAACACTTAACCCAAAAAGTAAGCAGACAGCTGCAGAGTGAATACATAAACAATGTAATATCTAAAGACAACAACAAAAACCTATGGTCATACATTAAGTCTAAGAAAATGGAAACAACAGGCGTAGCGCCATTAAAAGATGAACATAACATAATACATAATGATAATGAAACTAAAGCAAACATTCTAAACAAATACTTTGCATCAGCATTCTCAGCCCCAGGAGACAAAGACATATTACTGAATTTGAACCAAGTAGACAACATAGAAGATATAGTAGTACAAGAAAATGGAATTCAAAAACTATTAGCCAACACCAAACCAAATAAAGCTTCTGGACCTGATGGTATTCCAGCTAGATTACTCAAAGAACTAAGTAATGAGCTAGCCCCAGTGTTCAAAATACTCTTTCAGGCTTCACTTAACCAGGGCAGAGTACCAAAGGACTGGAAAGAAGCTAATGTCACCCCCCTATTTAAAAAAGGAGAAAAATCTGACCCAGGAAACTACAGACCAGTATCACTTACCAGCATCACATGTAAAATCCTAGAACACATAATATGTAGCAACATCATAAACCACTTAGACAAACATAATGTCCTCACACCATACCAACATGGCTTTAGGAAATATAGATCATGTGAAACACAACTAATAGGACTAATTGATGATTTTTCAAAAGGTTTAGATAATAGTGAACAAATAGATGCTATCTTACTAGATTTTTCTAAGGCTTTTGACAAAGTTCACCACCATAGTTTGCTTAAAAAATTAAAATATTTCGGCATTAATGGTCCACTGCATCAGTGGATTAAAGACTTTCTGATAGGGAGAGAACAAACTGTAATAATAAATGGCTCTAAATCAACACCGATAACAGTAAACTCAGGTGTACCTCAAGGAACAGTCTTGGGTCCACTACTATTTTTAATTTACATAAATGATTTACCAAATTGCATTACTTCAGGAACAAAAGTCAGATTATTTGCAGACGATTGCATAATATATAGAACAATAAAAACAACACAAGACACAGATATTTTACAAAGAGAATTAGATGAATTACAGAAATGGGAATCAAATTGGAGCATGTCTTTCCACCCAGAAAAATGTCAGTTGTTAAGAGTAACAAAAAAACTAAAACAAATTAATTCCACTTATCTTATTCATGGCAAACCAGTAACACAGACTAAAAACGCAAAATACCTAGGTGTTATAAATGAAAAACTGTCATGGAATCCACATATTGATGAAACTACAAAAAATCAAACAAAGCATTAGGATTTATTAAAAGAAATTTCTATAAATCAAATAAGAACATAAAACTAAAATGTTATTTAACCTTGGTTAGGCCAATAATAGAATATGCATCCTCTGTTTGGGACCCCTCAACTCAAGAAAACATTAAGAAACTAGAACAGACACAAAATAGAGCAGTGCGATTCATAACAAACGAATATTCACATTTGACTAGAGTAACACCTTTAGTAAAATCACTAAATTTAGAAAGCCTTCAGGACAGAAGGCTCAAAAGTAAAGTAGCAATCATACATAAAACACTGAACCATAATCTTCAAATACAAAAACAAAATTTAATAAAATACTCTGAAAGACACAAAGATAAAGGCACATTCCTCGTCCCATATGCTAGGACAAATTTGTACAAATACTCCTTCTTCCCTAGTGCTATTAGAGCATGGAATGGGTTGCCTGAGCTAGCCAGGAAAACCAGTGACTTGGCAGAATTTAAGTCATTGGTTAATATGCATGACTAAATGCATGACGCGTAGGACGTAATCATCTTCTTTTTTGAAGTAACGTCTGTATTATATAAGATAAGATATACTGACATTTTTACAGACATTCTGTATATTAAAAATTTAAATCCCATATCACTAAAAAAACTTAATTCTCTGAGAAATATTTTTTTTCCTTTAAATTGTTTTACTAATATTTGATAAAAGAAATTGGACAGACGTCAGTTATTCTAAATTTCCAAACTTGAAATGTTGACACAGGTGATTTTGAAACGACTATTGGCTTTAGCTATAACCTGTATTTTTGCATTTGTAATATTTTTTTAATGTGAGGAAATATTATATAAGAAGGTTTCATTATATTTTGTGTACATATTGTATAACACTGCCATTATGAATTATATTTTAATTAACTGTTTATTAATTTTTATCTATATTTTTTCCTAAATAATAAAAAAAAAAATTCTTGCAAATTTCAATTTAAATTTTTAAAAAAATTTCACATCAATGTTGTAATCTTTAGATGAAATGAGCAGTGTTTCATCTGTTGTATTTCTAAACTATACACAAAAACATTGGGATATAATTCTTTGGGGAACATTTTCATTTCTAAGTGAAAATGGTTGGTGGAAAATACCTAGATCTAGTACAGAAAGAATTAATTAAAATTTGAAGCTTATCTCAATGCCTCCATTTTGTTTAAAATAGAGAAATTGTTTTCATTTGGTTTAAGCTTTAATCATTACTATTATTTGTACAGCATCCTGGTATATATGAGCGAGCAGTCTTAAAACTACCTACCCAGCAATCTTTTGATGCCAAAGTTGACCTGTGGTCTCTGGGAGTTACATTCTATCATACAGCAACTGGTCAGCTACCTTTCCAGCCATTCGGAGGTCGCAGCAATCGATTAAAAATGCAAGTATCTGACACTGTTCTAATGTGACACTGGTTAAAGTGAACTTATGTTTTGTTGTTAGCTTTATTATGTAGCGAAACCAGTTTGGGACTTAGCTTTTTTTTTTTTTTTTTTTTTTTAATTTATTTACCCTTTTAGAACATTTTCTTTTTTTTTTTTTATATTTCTGTTTAATTTTTTTAGGAGAGGGAGGGAGTCTATTCATCCAGTGTCCAACATTTGCTTTTCAGTTCAGAAAGGGAACTTTGAATATCTGGCAGTATTAATGGCAGTTCCATATTTGTGTCAGTCAAGTGTGAATGAAACTTTCCTTCCTTCCGTTGAAAAGGCAATGAATGAAATGACTTTCCAAGATTTTCTTTCCCTTAATGTGTTAACTTTAACATCTTGTGCCATGGTGTACATGTGATTTTTTTAGACTAGGGGGTCTTGATTTGAAATCCAGGTTAAGGCTGATGTCCCAAGGACAAGCTCTGATGATTACTTGACCTTGGGGGAAGTAGGGAGAGGGGTAAGGCATCTGGTCATTGTAAAGTTCCCTTTTAAGACCTTGTGATCTAAAGGGCAGATGATGTAAAGGTCATCTGTTTCTGTGTGCTAGGGTTAACGAGGGTGTCATGTGGCCAGCACAACCACCAACTGCCTTTACTTTTCCCTAACTAATGTCAGGTACCCATTAGAGGTGGGTAGACTCAGAGGCGCCCAAAGGTTTCGTTATTAAAAATTCAAGTGTTCACCAGGATTGACCCTGGGACACCTTGATTCAGAAGCCAAGTGCTTTACCACTCATCTCCACCTGGTCATAGTGCTAGACACAAATTAACTAAATAACTAAATAATGTCTTTTTCCCATTTGAAGGCATCTAAAAGTAGATTTATTATGATAACATTCAAATAGAGAATTCTTTCTTTCTTACAGAACTCTCTACCTGTAATAGTATTCAATTTTATTCTTTTATTGTCATTGATCCATGTGACTACAATTTGTAGAGGACTTTGGCCTGATTCACCATGCAAACTGTTTTCTTGATCAAAACTTGAAGCTGTCAAAGGTCAATCTCCAAACCATCAACTCAATTCTTAGACAATTCATTTAGCAGTTTGTCTCTAAGCCTATGTAAAAAGAAGTCTTAAATTTCTACTGCCATTGTAAGCTTTTTGACTTCACCAAGTTTTTGGCTTCTTTAGTTGTTAATCTTTTCTCATATGTTATATATGTTACTGGCTAATTGCAAAATCCAGGCATTCTATACAGTTCAAAGTAACAGAAGTTAAAAGTAATTGATAATACTCTGAGTAGTAGCCTGCTCATTATTTTAAAATATTTCTTGTTAGTTTCTTCTAAACATTAATGCAAATATAAAAATTAAGATAATGTTCCAATCAGTTGCCTTAATTTATATAATGAAAAAAAGTAATTTAAAAATAAATTGTATATAATGCAAATAAAAAAAAAATAAATTTAATGTTTAAAATTCTATTTCCCAATTCTTCTTCAATCTTTACTTCTTGTCTAATCAACTCTTCTACATCTTGTCAAATATCTTGTGGGTAGATAAAACTTGAGGTTACAAAACTCCTGCACACTTATGTGAACCTAAAAAACTCTAAAAACTTAGCTTACAATGTATTTTATATTACACACCAGTAAATCATAGGTTGTAAAACAACATTATTATGTTTGTTGGATGTTTCTCAGTTGAAATGAGTTGTTACATTAGTTCATGATTCACGCAATATTAGGCATAAAACTCCTTGCATAACTTTTCTTCTCATAGTACTAAGTGACAAAATTGCCACTAACTGCAGAATCTTTGTATCTTTACTTTATCTTGATGGGACTTAAGTTTGATCAGATCAACCTGACAGTAAGAATTTACATCAGAAAGATTTGTTTATAGATTTGTTAACAGCATTTGTTTCACACAATTACAAAGTTCATTGTCATGACAATTGAAGTTCTTGTATTTGGATACTGGCTCTTTCAACAGTCTGTCTTTGGATACTGGCTCTTTCAACTGTCTGTCTTTGGATACTGGCTCTTTCAACAGTCTGTCTTTGGATACTGGCTCTTTCAACTGTCTGTCTTTGGATACTGGCTCTTTCAACAGTCTGTCTTTGGATACTGGCTCTTTCAACTGTCTGTCTTTGGATACTGGCTCTTTCAACTGTCTGTCTTTGGATACTGGCTCTTTCAACAGTCTGTCTTTGGATACTGGCTCTTTCAACAGTCTGTCTTTGGATACTGGCTCTTTCAACAGTCTGTCTTTGGATACTGGCTCTTTCAACAGTCTGTCTTTGGATACTGGCTCTTTCAACAGTCTGTCTTTGGATACTGGCTCTTTCAACTGTCTGTCTTTGGATACTGGCTCTTTCAACTGTCTGTCTTTGGATACTGGCTCTTTCAACAGTCTGTCTTTGGATACTGGCTCTTTCAACTGTCTGTCTTTTCATCATTGGCACAATGAGTTTTTTTAATTGTGTCAAATGTTAGATAGCTAGTTTAGTTAGTTGGATTGCGCACTTTATTAGACTGACGGTGAACATACATTTTATAGTGACGACATAGACTTTGGGTTAGAGATTAGAATAGACTTTTATTAATCAGTTACTGCTAGACTCTTGAGGGGATAACATCGTTTATTAGTGACAGACTAGACTGTGGCCCATTCTGTATTAAACGTTTGTTTGAAGTTCACCTTGAGTCAACTTGGACATTGAGTCTGTGTTCCTGTTTAGTACCTGTTCAATCTTGTAACCTGATGTTCATGTCTTGAACTTGCAGTTGTAATACACTCAACAAGGTACGCACGCACTTAGTCTAATTAAGCATCTTCTAGAAATACTTCAGCTACATTTGATATACACATGCATCTGTTACACAAATAGTTCAGACATCAAAATGATGAAATTACTTGTTCATTTGTTGAAAATCAAAAATAACTTGACACTGTGCAATGAAATGTTGATACAACCCACTTTGCAAAACATCCTCCTCAGGTTGTGTTACTAATGGGAATGTGTTATACTATATAATAATAATACAAGAAATTTAAACTTGGGCTTTTAGTCAAGGATTGTGTTGGGCCCTGATCTGTCTAATGAATTTTACCAACTAATGTCAGGTACTCATTAGAGCTGGGTGAGCTCATAGGTGCCCTAAAAATCTAGAAATTAAAAATTCCAGTCTTCATCAGGATTTGAACCTGGAACCCTCTGGTTTGGAAGCACTTTAACACTCTATCACTCCTCCTCCTAGTCTTAAATGTTAATCTAATATAAAATTGTAAAAAATTTTAAATAATCTCTTGATAAAATTTTGTTTTTGAAATGTAACAAATAATTTAAATATCCTTAAAATATCAGCTTATGCCTTCTTACTGTTGCATAACATATTGATGCAATGTAGTGATTTGTAAGATACTTGAGTATTTGCTTTAACTTCAGGAGAATTACAAAAATGAACAGCTTACAAATGAAATTATCACAATTATTGTAAAACATATTAAGAGGATTTAGTAGGTCTTAATGATAACACCAGTTTTCATAACCAAAATGTGGAATCTATGGGCATAATTACTTTTACAATGTCAAGTATGTGTAGAGACTATATCATTCAGCTGATGAGAGGATGTCACTAATTTGTAATGAAGGAAGCTTGATATTAAAATGTTTTTTGTTTGGTTGTTGTTTTAAAAACTAGTATCTAATTACAAGATGGGGAATTTCCCTTAAAGTTCCCACTGGCTAAAAACAAACATCCTAAACTAACTGATTTGTAGCTTGTTCTAAATTAAATTTATTTTATTTAAACCTTAATGGCTTTACAATTTATTAATACTGAAATTAGAAAAAAAAATGAATTGATACACTTTCCTATAAGAACTAATATTTAAACATTATCAGACACAAATTGGAACTATTTTAAACTTGAAATTTCCCTTCTTATTTTTCCTTTCCTTTTTTAAAAATATGCTTCTTTTTCTTGTCCTTTTATTAGATTTAAAATTATGTAGCTAAAAATTATACTTGATCTAATGGAATATTTTACACAAGACACATTTTTACTTCTACATACATTTAGATTCTGTGCCTTTTGATTTTAGCCTAATTTTGTGTGTGTTTGTGTGTTGTTTTTACATTAAAAAAAAATGGAAAACAAAAATTGTTGTTATAACTAATTTCCAGGCATCACTGCTGCTCTAACTTATGAGTGGGTAACAAATTTTTATTGTACAGTGTATTAAAGTTCCATTGAAAGCCACACATTCTGCCTGTAGAGCATGTTGACTAGTTCCTTTTTTGTCAATTCATATTTTCCTTTGGCTATCTAGTATAATCAGAAGTCAGCCTGCAATAAAGTCTCATTGAAGTAGCAATGGAAGCTCATGCTGTGCTAATCATGGAAATTTAAAACATGAGTCATTAGAATTATTTTCCACAAACCCCAGATCTTAACTAGAGAGTAACCCAGAAACTCTTAGCACTGTATACAGTTAAGAATAGGAAGTAAAATGAACTCAAAACAAGTCTTTGTGTATGAGTTCTCATCTGCTAGTTTAACCTTCAAATGTTTTGGGGGGGGGGGGGGAAGAACTTAAACCACTAAAAAATGTATTGATAGAGTACATGCTGGAGAGCTGAAAGGTTTTTCAGATGTTATTTTATTTCCTTATTTCATAAAATATCTTCAGGTTTTAAATAGCGTATATTTCAATTCTACTTTCTCATCACACATCATTGTAATTGACTCTAGTCTTCTGTCTCTATTTTATCCAAGATTTTTTTTTTCAATAAATCCTCCAAATCTAAAAATCAGCAAGTGTATTCACTTCTACATGACCATTTGTGAACATTTTGGCACTACAAGCATATGTAAAAGGCGTCATGTATAGCAGATAGGCTTTAGAAACAAGGAACTCCTTTCAAGAAAAGTGAATACACTTTATCCCTCTAAGTTACACTTCTCAATGTTTATGACTTAACAGGGTTTTTGTAATAAAAAATGAACTTCATTTGTTTTATTTGTTTGTTTGTTTTTTTACAAGAATTGAGTGTTTTGTAAATATCTGCTATTAGCTTTGTCATTAATGTTTATGACAACTTTTTGGTTAATGTTTATTTCTGAGTAGTCTGAGACTTTTTTTTTTCCTTTCAGGTTTGAAATTATAACACAGAAAGAGAGTGGGGTAATATCTGGAGTCCAAAATTTTGAGAATGGGCCTATCCAGTGGAAACGTGATCTTCCAGAAACTTCACCATTGTCAAGGTACTTTAATACTAGATAGTATTTCATAGTCAATATAGCAAATATATAAATATATCATCTTCTTTTTTGAAGAAACAACTGTATTTGATAAAATATATATTTAAAGAAAATCTGAAAAACTAACAAAACAGAATTAGATAAAACAGCACAATCAGCCAACAAAAGATGTGTCCTTTTCTCTGATTGTAGATATGGACTGAAGTTTTGCTGGACTATCAACTAGCAGATTAGTTTAAATAAATCACTCATTGTATTTTTTTAGCACCCTTTTTTTTTAAATTAAATCTGATCATTCAAAAAAAGATTGTTGGTCTTTTAGGAAAGCTGTTGAAACTTTTTATGACTTTAATAGAAATTGAATAGGGATTATGACGTAAGCATTGTTGGGGATCTCTAATCATCAGCCTGTAGATATTTATTCATATCATAAGACATTTTAAAGGTATTCTTTTTCAGAAGTGCATGCGTGACTTGTTCGTTTTTGAGCTCTTTGATATTTGTAATGATGATCTATTTGTTTCTTACTGGAACTTTTGAAACATTCTTTTAAAAACCTTTTTTTGGGTGGGAGGGGAAGGACTTTTTTAAAAAGTATAATAAACATTTTCTTTTAGACATTCATTTATAATGAGTAACTTTATTAAAACTAATCATTACAACATTACAATCTTGCATATAACTTTGACAAAAGTTATCATAAATTGATTGATACAGCAGAACAATAAAATAACAAGATAATGCTTTTTAATTGTAATGCTGTATTAATTTCCTAATCATAACATTTTGTTACATCTTGGAATATATTGGAATATAGATTTAGGTCTAATTTTGTACTAACTTTGAAAAAAAAATTATGTTTCACATTTTTCAGTTTCTGTTAAAACATTTACTTTGTGGTTTGAAATGAATATCAGATTTTATATGATCTTCAATTGACAATATTTTGTTTCAGTGGTCTGAAATCTATAGTCATTCCAGTGCTTGCTGGTCTAATGGAGCCAGATCCTCCTAAGATGGTATCTTACGAGAGTCTGTTCCGGATGGTGAAAAATCTTTGTGAAAAGATCAATATCTCTGTGTTCCATTTCAGTCGTTGTGAGGATCTCAATATCTATGCTGATGCTTCTACAAGGTGACTACTTAAGCTCTGACAGTAAACATTCCCTAAATGAAATTAAGCTTGTGCTTGAAAGCTTCTACTCTTCTGTTACTTGTAGATACACATCCATGTACATTGTTGTTTCAATCATTTAATGTCTTTCGTGTTGGTGATAAAGGTATACCTAAAACAACTAAGGATTAAAAATTATCAGCATCAAAATAAAGTACCCAAAATGATATATTTTTTATTGTAAAAAAAAAAAAAGAACTTTGAAGTTAAAATAACTTTTTTTTTCAGGGATTCTTTAAATTTGGGTTATTATGACTTTTGTGTTGTAACGTTATCTTCCTTTTGATAAGAAAATCTTCACTGACCAACTCTTCCAAAGAATCCCTACCTCTACCTCTCAAACTGATGATTAGATTTGGAAGTTATGGGTTTAGGTGAGATGAGGATGTTCCAAGATATGAATTTAGGATGTTAAAGGAACAAAATGCCTTGACAGCTGTTCACTTCACACAAAAACAACATAACTTTAACTGCATCATGGACAGGGAAGTTTCTTAGACTTGAAATAGAAGTTCTGAATCATGTTTAACAGGATGATTGATGATGATGATTACTGCACCAAAGCAAAGAAATAATTTTTAGGTCAAATAAAGGATGTTGTCAAAACATGTCTCAAAAGCCCAAATTCAAAATAGTGACATGTCCTTTTGGCATTGTTCCATCAAACAGAAAACACATTCCTATTAAAATACAATATCAAAACAGTGGCCCCATTTTATATCCTGTCAGAGAACAACTTTCATTTCTACTATCTTTGCTTAGGTCTTCTGGGCTGTAGATCCACTGGGCTGTAGATCCTCTGGGCTGTTTATTTTTGTTAGAATTACTTTTCTTCCTATTTTCTTTTATAGAAAAAGAGAAAAACATTTTTTGGTTTACTTAACTGTTTAAATAATTCAATTGTCCTGAATAGCTGTAGGACTAAACAGTTTTGATTGTCTTCCACCAGCCTCGCTGGACTTCAGGATGAGATAGCTGCTCTCACTGACATAGCAGCCAGAGACCAGATCTTGCTGGTGGGAGGAAAGGGCCTGGAGGAGATAGTGGATCCCAGCTGTCACTTGAAAGACTATCCAGTACATTTACTGCAGGACAGTATCTATTTGTTTCAGAAGGAAATGTC
The DNA here is from genome assembly GCF_947242115.1 of Biomphalaria glabrata. Classification (NCBI taxonomy): domain Eukaryota; kingdom Metazoa; phylum Mollusca; class Gastropoda; family Planorbidae; genus Biomphalaria; species Biomphalaria glabrata. The sequence goes on from NC_074714.1 coordinate 13,345,934, forward strand.
AGAGACAGTACGCCTCTCTAAACCTGAGATACGTAAGTCTTAAGAGCTGGTAAACTATTAGGAAAATGCATTAATAATTTCTGATAGGTTTGGATTTTCAAAAGAATAAAAAAATCCAGTGTCTATTCTTTTAATATCTTTTGGATATTCAGTTTTATGGATATTTAACCAAGTCTTTATTGCCTTGGCTATATTTGTCTGTTAATTCAACAAACTTTGTCTAGTTCTTGTATTTCTGTATGTTCCAATCGTCAACAAGGTCACAGAACCCTATAGGTGACAAGGAAGTAAAAAAAATATATTTTAGAGCTGTATATGTGAGATAAAGAATAGTGTAAGCCTATTAATCTTTTACTTTCAATAGTTTTTGTATTAATAGATTTTGAATGTTTGTTTAAAAAAAAAAAAATTTGCATGAGATTGAAAGAAAAAAGGCTTTAGATGGTGAAAGGTAAGTTTGTAAAACTGTCCCCCTTTTGAAATGGTTATAACTTTGAGATCTTAAGCTCTATGGTTCATAGTGTTGGCCTTGCAATAGCTATTCCTTTTACTTTCCACTACAATGATCTTAGGTGATGAGTCTGAAGAAAACTAACCCTTGTCCCCAACTAGAACAGCTATAATCTTCAGACTTCACAATTTACATAGCCTATAGCTCACAATAATTTGTGCAACAATTACAGACTGTTTTTTTTTAGTGAAGTCTAAAGAACATTGACATTATTTTTTTTTTATAATCACATAACTTAGTAATATTTTTAATTGCCTTTGGCAATTTATATCTTTAGATATTATTATTATTATAGCTTTTATAGAGCGCTACTTTCATGCTTATAGCATGCTCAGAGCGCTTTTTAGGTCCAATCTCATTTGTGGATCAGTGGGGGGGGGAGGGGGTATCTAGGAGTTGGTTTTCTGTGCTGCCTTTAGGCGCTCAGTAAACACAACTCTGCCTGAGTTGGGTGTCAAACCTCAAGCCCCCTTCTAGGTAGCCAAGCCAAGCCAAGTTCAAACGCACTTGGCCTCTCGACCACGCTTCCCACATATTTGATAGATGTAATATTTTCCCTTTGCAGCTTCTCATATAACTAAATTCTAAACTAGAAAATTGGACTAAATGAAAAAAAGAAGATCTCTATTTGACACAGACAGGGCCTGTATTACATTTTACTGATTTTAAGTGAAAAAAAAGAATTCTCATCTTTTGTGATATTTAGATTGTGATTGGTTGAGTCTATGTTTATGTGGTTAAGTCTAGTTTAATTTTTAAGCAATAATATTTTTTTTTCTTCCCACAGCAATCTTCCCAGAATTTTCAGTCAGTTTTGACATGGACTCTGATGCTAGACTGGCACATAGCTGTGCCGCTAGAGGCGAGCTTGTCAAGAGATATGTTGAGAGAAATACACGATATCAAGAGAAGTTAACTTCTGGGATATTTTATTTGAGGTGAGTGATTTACAGGGATTTCTTTTCATACTGCAGTAACAGCATTTTTTTTTTCTTTTGTAAAATTGTTTAACAATAATATACTATTGACTCCTTAGTCTGGCTTATGAAGTTTCTTCTTTGTCATTTTTTAAATCAAAAAACACTTTCTCAATCAGTCTCGTTCATTATACAGTATCACTAAACTTTAGAGACACTTCAGGACAGAAAAATAAAAAAATAAAGTAGCTATAATACATAAAACACTGAACCATAATTTACAAATAAAAAAACAAAACTTAATGAATCAGCCAGAAAAACCAACGACTTTGCAGAGTTTAAGTTATTGATTAACATGCATGACTAGATTGACAGATGAAATGCGTAGGACGTAATTATCTTCTTTTTTGAAGTAGCATCTGTAATATATAAGATAAAATTATATGCACAAAGATGCACAATCTCTTTTTCTACTAACAATAAAATCTTTACATTGAAAGGGAATAATTTTGTGACCCAAGATCTAATGCATATCAAAATGAATTGTTTGTATCTGAAAAAGTCTCTGAATCACTTTCTTAGACTATTGATTTTCATCTTGACATTTTTGTAATAATGCACATGTCCAGGCTATACAGTACTCAGACTGAAGCCATCCATAGAAACTTTTTTATTGCAATATATATAACATGGTTTTATTGCAATATATATATAACATGGCTTAGTGTGTGGAGTAGCATAGCTTATAGCAAAACATAACTTGGTCAGAGAAAAAAAAAAGGCATGCACTTCACTAACAAAAATATTAACTAGATGTCCTCTTAATATTTTATTATTTTTTTTATTCAAGTTGAATTTTTTACTCTTGAATTTATATATATTGGCTGAATATCATAATTTACTATCCGCCATATTCAGCTCTGAACGAATATCACAAAGTGATATCCGGTGCTTCCCTTATATATGTATATATATATATATATATATACTTGAATCTATTTCTGTGTTATCCTTACTACTTAATATCATAATCTTGCACTGACATATCCGTTGAATAATTGCTTAAAGTTATGCATTAAATTATGGCTTTTATATAGCGCTACTTTCATGCTTATAGCATGCTCAGAGCGCTTTGGTCCAATCTCAGTTGTGGACCAGTTGGGGGGGGGGTGGGGTATCTAGGAGATGGTTTTTCCGTCCTGCCTTTTGGCGCTCAGTAAACACAACTCTTCCCGAGTCAGGTGTCGAACCTCGAGCCCCCTTCATAGGTAGCCAAGCCAAGCTAAGTTCAAGCGCACTTAGCCTCTCGATTACGCTTCCCACAAGTGAATGTGAATTACACCAAAGAGTTTATTTTTTTGGTTTATATTTACACTATGCATTTCAACTGTAATATTTATGATTTTTTTACAGTCAGTTATTACAATTTGTTACAATAAACTATAATGTATTAACCATGATTCTGTATGATATTTATTTTGCAAATATAACAGTATTTAGTTTGATTTTAGACTAGATATGTAATGTATCTACAATTTCAGACCTAGATCTACGCGCTTCCAATGTAAGGAATAAATGACACATAAATTAAGGTCCTGCACACTGAATTTTATTCATATTTCTTGTTAGTTATTGAATATATTGATGCAGAAACTTCTATAAAATACTTTTTCAAACAAAAAGGTGACACTTGTTTCTATAAGATATAACCTCATTACAATAATTTTATGGCAATGTCAGTCATTACAATCTGCAGATGATCCATCGTCTCTTCTGGATCATTGTCCATAATTCTCTTTCAAAATCATGAACAACTTTTGACTGTAATAATATGATCGATCATTAAACCCTAACATATATAACTTGTCTTTTCTTTAGTAATAGTAATAGTTATACATCCCTTTAATTAATAACTGTATTTATAATAACTAACATCTCTTTAACTAATAACTGTATTTATAATAACTACATGTTACAGTAACTGTGCTCCTTTTCAACTAAACTATTAATTTCATTGGAATGAAGTGGAGCACTAGTTCTTATCTATTTTTTTTTTTACCAGTTTAAATGCTTGCCTTTTGAATTTAGGCTATAATTTAGTATTATTTTTGAACTGATGATATCACTGTATAGAATACTTTTGAATTCATGCTATCACATATTGTTTTGAACTTATGCTATCCCATATTGTGTAAACTCTATTTGAACTTGTGCTACCACATATTGTGTAAACTCTATTTGAACTTATGCTATCCCATATTGTGTAAACTCTATTTGAACTTATGCTATCACATATTGTGTAAACTCTATTAGAACTTATGCTATCCCATATTGTGTAAACTCTATTTGAACTTATGCTATCCCATATTGTGTAAACTCTATTTGAACTTATGCTATCCCATATTGTGCAGACTATTTCACTCTTATAAATTGTGTTGACTGACTCCAATTTGAATGTGTGTTTGTGTTGCAATGTTTCAGTGTGTTTGTTGAGAGCAGGCTGGGCAACACCAAAACTAGTCAAGACTTCATGAAGCAGCTGATGGATGAATGCAAGAATCACTATGAATCCTTTTTCAGCATGGTGCAGATTATTCGATCTGTTTTGTCAGTTATGCATAAGACAGAAGAAGACTTAGAGTCATTGGATGCAGTCCTTAGAGACTCAGTAATCCGACAGGTCCATGCTAAGGTTTGCACTGCAGTAGTAATTTTTCTCATGTTTTGGCTTGATTTTAAATAGCAATTCAGACCCAATCTTGCTTTTTTCCAAAAACACCCACGTCAGAACCTTTAATGAAAACCTTAAAGGGAAACTCCGATAGTTTTTCAAATTTTAGTTATTGACATATTTAAATTCTGCGTAAAAAGTTGTAATAGTAAACATTATATCATTTTTTATTTAAATGCTCGGAAAATTTTATATTTGATAAATTAGAAAGAAAATTCTCCGCGCCCCCCAAAAAACGGGGTTCTGCGAGATGTTTTTAGTTTTTAAAAACGTGACGTCACAAGGGTGCTGGCTAAATATAGATCTAGACCTATATAACCGATAAACTCTCTAGTCTAGATCTAGACCTATCGACTCACATTTATTGTTACACTTCACAGCTAGATCTAGTCTCCACGTTGATTTACAATCGGTCTTTGTTTATAAATAATATTCTAGATATAAACCTCTATTTCTACTTGAAGAAAATTAAATATTGTTCTTCAGCTTGTTGCAGTAGTTCCAATCAAAAAGATAAAATCAGCAAGTATGCTGATACAGAAATTAGTGTCTCTTTTCATTTGTTTCCAAGAGATGAAGTTTTAAAGGGAAAATGGGGAAAATTTATTCGCCTGAAGAGCAAATATTTTACAAAGACATTAGCTAATTCCTGTTTATGCTCAAACCATTTTGATAGAAGCTGTTTCAGCAACTTCATTGCTGTGGAAATGGGATTTGAAAAAAATTGAAGTTAATACCAGGTGCAGTACCAACAATACATTGGATTTCCAGGCCAAAGAATTCAATTAATGATACTACTGAGACATTTAAAAAAACTGAAGTTCACAAATATAATTGAATCAGATTTGTGAGCTAGAAATTTACTACGAATACTAGATCTACTATTAAATTTCTTATTTAATAAGTAGATCTATCGTCTACGAAACTCAATTCCAACTTTTTAACTTTTGACCTTGGGGGTGTGTTTCGCTGGCTGAGCCAGTGTCAAGCTCTCTCATCACTTTTTCCATGTCAACCATTGTTAGGTCAAAACGGCACACAAAAATCATAATTTTCTTATGGTCAAACATAGTCATAATTTATACACCATTAGAAATTTCTTTTATAAAGTATTTTAATGATGTACTAACGAAAATTTTTTTTTATCAAAGATAATTTTTTTTTCGCCTCCCTATCTATAGGATTTGAGTGCACACTCGTGACGTCACACAGAAATTCAGTGAAAATCTGACTGTTTTGGATGCGCAGAAAAATTATGTCACAAAAACATCAATTACTAAGTTATTCTTGCAAATAAAAAAAAAAGAATAATATATTCATTATCTATAAATCAAAACACATATTATATCAAAAATTGTCAAAACCATCGGAGTTTCCCTTTAAATTTATCCTTGAAGAGAAACTGTGAGATTTGTAATTTTTTTTTGCCTACATGTGCATGATAAACTGTCAGACTAGTACACATGGACAAAGAAATATAACCATTAATATTAATTGATACCACTGTCCTTCAATAAATATTAATAGTTATATTTCTTTGTCCATGTGTACTAGTCTGACAGTTTATCAGGCACATGTAGGCACATGTAAACATTGTAACCACTGCTTGAGTCATAAGGGATGAAATAAAAATAAGATTTAAATAGAAAATGAAATACTTGTGAGTGTGTTTACAAAAATGGACCAAATACAACAACAACAACTAATGATAGGAGACTAATACATTCATTCTAACTGTCCACAAGTATAGTAAATGAAAGGATAAAGACACTGCTGTTTTACATATAAATTCTCATGTATACATTTTGTAGAAAACATATTGTTTGCTTCTTAGATTCCACAGCTAGAACTCTTCTTAAGTAAGCACCTAAACTATAGAAATATTTAAATTCCAAGCCCCAATTAAGACAACAAGAATTATATTAATCCATTTACAAATAATTAGAATATACAATAATAGCAGTGGGCATGGTGGTTTAGCGTCAAACGCTTGGCATTCCCAACTAATGTTAGGTATCCATTAGAGATGTTTGTACTCAATAGTCCCCTAAAAATCCTGAAAATCAAAATCCCAATCTTCACCAAGATTTGAGCTCAGTTTGGAAGCCAAGGGCTTTACCGCTCAGCCACATGGCCTCCATTGATACAAAAAATTAAAACCAAATATTTTCAGTTTATTGTGTTTTTTTTTATTTTTGTTTTTTCATTTTTTATTTGAAATATGTGAAAAGAGCATTTCAAGTGACACTACTACTGAATGAGTGCTTACAACTTTTAAAGAAAATCATGTGACATACAGGTTTTAATATGATAAGATTAGAATGCTTTCATCTAAAGCATTGATATGTGTTATTACATTTTCTTTTCTCTGTACATAGGCAAGTGATCGCCTTGCAGAAATAGAACATTACAGAGAATTGCTACTGACTAAAATTGATGAAGCTAAAAGTCACACCACAAAGTTGTCTGCTTATTGTGTCAAAGAGAAGTGGTAAATTGTTTGTGTTTGTTTTACATTTACTTGAGAAGTAAAGGAAACCTAGTTTAGACCAAGGAGCTAGAGTTTGAAACTAGTTGAAAGCTTGGAATTGTTACTAGAAATTTGAAAACTTTCCTTGTTCACTATCTTGTCTTCTCTAACATTACAACAATTTCAAATTATTGAATAGATATTTACCTTGAGATAATAGTAAGCTCATTCTGCTTATAAAACAAATCCCTGGCCTCAACAACAACGTCCTATTGTGTTCATTGCTTAAATGTGCAAATCACATTTCCTTTGGACATTTTTGTTTTAAAAAAAAGGGTGAGAGAAAACTTTTGTGTTTTTAAGCTTCTTAAACTGCTTAAAACAAAATGGTCATAGAAAGTGGTGTTGTTGTTTTTTTATTTAGAATGTTTGTTTTTTTTAAACTATTGGTTACTAAAGATAGAAAATGAAACATGACTAAACTGAATAGAAAACTAAATAAATTATGCTCATAAATAAATACAGTGCATTGTTGTTTTTTATGTAGCTTGAAAAAGAGTCAGCACCACATGTCAATGATATCAAGTGTCAGTAGCCGGTTCAGGAGAGACAAAAATGTCAAAACCCAAATGGCCCTTCACGATGAAAACATACACAATTTTGAAAGGTACAATTTCTATATATAGGGGTAAGATAATGAAAACATACATCAAAAGTTCCCCATCTTTCTGTCAGACCTAAGCTGTGGGAATTACACCTTTTTCTATTTTCCTTCCCAAACAAGATCACTTAGTTAAATAGTCAAGATAAAATAGTTGTGCAATGCCACTGCAAAGAAGCATTAAACCCCAATATTGCTGCAGTACACTTCTTTTTCTAGCCAATTTTTTTCTGCTGAGCTGTGGGCTCTTTTGCAGACTGCCAAGGAAAAAAAGTGTGCTGTTCTTTTCAGTTGTTCAGCACTGCCCTACAGGGTGTTGGTTATGTTGGGCTGAAGTGGTAGTAGGGTCTGACTAAGGTGGATTAGGAAGGGGCATTCAAAGAGAAAATGGTTTACAGTTTCATAAAGGTAGGCACAGTGTCTACAAAGGGGTAGGTTTGTGGGATTTATTTTGTTAAAATGGCTGCAGTACATACAAATTTTTAAAAATTATTAAATATTTAAATGAAGTTAGAAAATTGTGAAATTGAAATACCAAAATAAATTTTCCAGGAGAAAACTTCAAGACCATTGTGTTTCATTAAAGTCGATACTGAGTGATCATTGCCTGCCTAAGTTAGAACTCATACATAAAAATTGTATGCAGATTGGAGAGTAAGTAGTCTACAATAGTAACAAAATCATTAGGACTTGTTAGAGTTTGTTACATTTACAGGAGCAAAATTTTTCTAGTTTATATATCTGGTGACCATTTTCTTCTATATTTCACAGTGCCTTAATTAAATGTTTCAATCGTGTGCAGAAGATTGAAAAAAATTTAATAAGTGTTCTTAACTGCCAGAAACTGTTGAGTGATAAACTTATTAAGGTTTGTACATTTTTGTTTGGAAATATATACTCCTGGTCAGTTTAATAGGATTTGTTGACTGAAAAGTTCAATGACTCTTTTTAAAACATTGATCATACTGACTATTTGTTTGTGACTCATATGCTCTGGTCTTGACCATAGATTTTCAGATCGAGATTACTAGAAAAACATGCAAAAAAAAAAATAAAGATACTTTTTAAAAACAAAGCTTATCAAAGAAAAAAAACTAATTACTGCCATTTAGCTGATGATGGCAGAGTTTAGCTCCCTTTCTGCTTTATAAAATAAAATGAATTCATTAGGACTAAGGTGATTAAAACCCTATATGCATCCATATCTCTCATTAAGTAGCAATTATTCCCCTTATTTCAATATCAAACAAAATAATTAATCACCAATAATTAATGAACGAATTGGTTAATTTTTTTTATTGATTCATGTCTTGTCAGTTGATTGATTCATATCTTGTCAGCTAATTGATTCATGTCTTGTCAGTTGATTGATTCATGTCTTGTCAGTTAATTGATTCAGTTGATTGATTCATGTCTTGTCAGTTGATTCATGTCCCGTCAGTTGATTGATTCATGTCCTGTCAGTTGATTGATTTATGTCTTGTCATTTGATTGATTCATGTCTTGTCAGTTGATTGATTCATGTCCTGTCAGCTGATTGATTCATGTCTTGTCAGCTGATTGATTCATGTCTTATCAGTTGATTGATTCATGTCTTGTCATTTGATTGATTCATGTCTTGTCAGTTGATTGATTCATGTCTTGTCATTTACAATGAATAATTGTGAAAAGTTTCAACTTGAGCTGAGAATGGAAAGTGAGAGAAAAAACATGTTTTTTATCTGACAGACAGACAGTGTGATTCGATATAAGCTTTGTACAAATTCTGACTCTAATAATAATGTCAAATTTAAAACCAAAAAATATTTTGAAGTGTTCTGGTAGCCCGACCTACACATTGCATTGTGTCAAATATGCAAACTGTTAAGGTATTTACAGTAACAGTAGATTATATTAGCAATGAGATGATGCAACTCTGATGACCTGACTTAAGGTTGTGACTAACTGTAAGGTGAAGTCACATTTGGTTTGATGAGTTACTCATGACGTGTATGTCTCATTCAGTGCTTTATAAACCTCTTTGTGATCTTTCAGTTGAGGTCGTCAACTGTGGAGCGTCTCAAGGTGAGGGACACTGGTTACTGGTCAGTTTTGGAGAACTCACGGCTTATGACCCCTATTCCAGAAGCCTGTAGTCAGGAGACAGCATCAAGCAGCAACAGTGATTTGATAATACACGACAGTAGACAGTCATTCCATGAAGAGTAAGTCATTTCTAGTGAAGGTTACTTTGTATGGAAAATAAGATAAAAACAAGAATTATTTTTCAGCTCTTCTAGAAACTTTCAACTTCAAAATTCTTTCGTACATTAAAATAAATCTTAGCTATCAGCCCTACCAGCCCTTTGTCCCTATATCTGTCTTCTATGCCTGAGTTGCTGAGGGACAGGTTCCCCTTTTCCAACTATTTTCATAGCTATAGATTGAGATTTTTGTGCGCTCAGTCTAAAGCAACTAAAATATTGATAAGCTTTAGGCTTATCACAAAACTAGGTCTACTCTATACATGCATGATTTATGTTTTATTGTGAGTTTCTTAAATAAAATTATTAACAATTCAATAACAATTCAATGTAACCACATGGGGGCAGACATTTGCAATGGCTAAACTTGTGGTTCAATTATGATAGGTTTGTGATTTTTAGATTCTGGTGAACATTTTTCATGAAATAGTTAAGTACTGGAAAATAGGTAAAGTGGCATAGCACCTTTTTTGGAAAATATCTAAAAATCAGTATAGCAGTCTGGTGGAGTTAAACAATCTTTTTATAGGCTTTATTTTTCATTTATATTTTTGTTTTTTTTTCATTTATTTGGCCACCATTGTAAAAAGCTCCATTTGTTATTGTACCGTGGCTCTGTTACATTATGGTCTTCATAAAAAATTGTAAAAATGCACTATTGAAAATCTTTTTTTTTTTTTTTTTTTTTTTTTTTTTTTTTTTAAAGTATACACATTTAATGTAACATATTTATAATTCATTTTATGAATTCAGTTTCACTCTCATGTTTGTCATGCTTGAAATATGTGCAAAGGTTCCTCTGAAAACATATTTATTGGTATTTTATGTATGCAAAGTTTATCTTATTTATATTTGACATAAGTATAAACCAGATTCCAGTCATTTTGGTTTCATTTTAAAAGTTTTCACCCAAAAGTCTCCCAAAGTCTTGCCGTTTTGAAGTATGCACCTATGTACATGCTTTTCACTATTTGTTTTATAGTCTAGATTATTAACAACTGTGAATGTGATTTAGGTGTGAGTTTATGTGTTATGTAATGTGTAAGTGAAAGTGTTTTGGGTGTGAATTTATGTCATGTGTGAGTATGACTGACTTTCAAGTTCTAAAACACTATCTCCCTTTGCTACATTTTATAATTCAGGCCACTATTTCCTTGGACTAAATGAATTAAAAACAAAATGTTTCTATTAAGTTATAAATCTTTGCAAAGCAAATAAATGAGCACAATTACTTTGCATAATTTATTAACTTTATTCTTCTACATGTATTATTTATTATAACCTGATGTTTCTAATGAAAATGTTTTGTTTCTTCAGTGTGAACTCATTGTCTAAACAAAGTATGGCACTAGAAGAGAAACTTAAAGACTTAACAAAGGAGCTACAGTTAAATTCAATAATAATACAAAGGTAATTGAGTTTATTCCAGTCCCCATAGAGTTCTGTTCTTCCCCTGAACATTTAGTTGTTTTTGCCTACTATCCACATTACCCAGTGGTTCTATTTTGTGCAGTAAAGCCTGCTTACTTATAACATTATTTATTTTTTTATTTAAAAATTTCTTCTGGTGTTGCAAGGAATGAACTAACTAAAGCACCATATAAGAGTATTAAGAGACAAATGACTACTTTTTGGTGGTTAATTGGTCCAGTATTGTTCCTTGGTCCCTAACCAGGTCCCTAATCAGGCCACTTAGAGGAGGTTGAAGACTGAATTTATGAGGAATTCTTTCATTTGTGACCGTCATATTTTTTGAGGAGACTGCTATTATAGATTTTTTTCTTGACATGCCCCCTTAAATATGGAACATCAAGGCAGAATTTTGGTACTGGGCTAGCTGGTCTCTGTTGAATCTCCATTCCAAAGCTTAAGTGACTGAGAGCATTTTCACATGCCCTGTTTCAATAGCAATGAGGTAACCCAGTGGGGGCCAGTTGCGCTCTGTTTTATTCACAATAATATCAAGTCTTACAATAATTGATTACCAACTATGGCTGGTTCTAGGTGTAATATCAGTAATTTGTGTTTTCAGCAACATTGGATTTAGTATTTCCTGGTGACATTATCTAATTAACATCTCCTTACTTGCTTGATTCCTGTTGATTTTGCTTCAATGACTCTCAAAGTTCATGTTCTTGTTTTCCTTGTGACTACAAAATTAATTTCTTAACATTTACTTTTTGTATCAGTTGCTTCTTATGTCACACGAGATATTGCACTCATCTTCAAACTCAAAGACAATAAAATCTTAATTCTGCATGCAACCATTGTCCCCTTTCAAACTGACCTGTCATCAGATTTATTTGTAAATGTTTTCTCTTAACCATTCCAACTACTTTTTGGTTTCAACCCAAACTCACTTGCTATGCAATATTTTAGATCTGCAATTGCATTCCAATTCAGTAAAAAAAAAATTAAAAATTTGAAATCTGAAAGTCTCTTGAGCTATTGGTGTACATTGAAATCAAATATAACATTTGTTGAAATTGGTTTTTACATCCACTAGCGTCATTGAAGCCCTTTGCTTGTTGAGATTTAAAAAACCCTGATGACACATAGCTGGTGTTTAGTTATAAGCTAGTACTTTGTAAAAATATTTGGCCTTTAGTTGTTTTCTTTTTAAAAATCTTTAAGTTACAATTAAATTTTTAAATTCTTTATTTTAGTCTTGATGATGGAAGTTTATTGAGCCGAGGATGTGTAACAGAAACTGACATGTACCGGTCTGATCTAGATGGAAACACATGAAGAGAAAATTGCTGGAACTGTTTTTAGTGTTAACCATTAAATCAACTATTCCATTCATTGGCTGTTACTATCCCAGCAACAGTGGTCAACCTCCTACTGACATGTCAAGTCTATATGCTGCAGTCGAGCCACAGTCAGTCTTGGGTGCTGGAAAGTCCAGGATTACACTTGGAAAGTTTACAAGTGTTTGTGTTTCTGTGTGTTAAGTCGCTGTTCTAAATATGTTTCAGGGCAAATAAAATATGAATGTAATCAGATTTTTTTTTAGAGATTACTTTCAGTAGTCATTGAACATCATTCAAATCATTCTAAATGTAATAGTTTTGCGCTGGCCATTTGGTTTGTTATGTAGGGCCATCTATAAGAAAAGAAGAGCCTTACCAATTTATCTGCAATTACATTGACTAAGTTATCATACAAAAAATGTTGTTTAATTCTTTAAGTCTCATGTTTAAATCTATGTAATTGTTGAAAATCTTACGGAATGTCATTTTATTTAATTGCAAGCCTTGATGCATAGAGAAATAAATCAAAAGTTATTCTAAACCTGTGGTACATATTAAATTCATTCTGAGAAGAGCATAGAATGCAGAGTAGAATGGTCATGGAGAATTGGTCTGGAATGAGCAGAGGAGTGTTTCATATTATTGAGCATAGATACTGAAAATGTGAATTCCACCCTATGAATACATTTCACAGTGTAAGTTGCATTGATAATCTCACTACATTTGAAGCCTAGGTCATAAGGTACAGCAGTTGAAGTCATTGAAGCATATTTAAATAACATTACAATAAAAACCTACACTAAAAATCAGAGCTTAATATCAAGAGTAAGCAATCATTTCTATTTTAGTTTTTGTTTTTTGGTCATTTTTCACCATTCTTTTTAAAATACTAAAATGAATAGCATTCCTGTTCTGACTTGTTGGTTTTCATTGGCCATTTGTAGTTCTTTGTGAAATTTACAATTTAGAACAGAGCCATCATTTTAGAATAATTATTTTTTTTTTGTTTTCATTTTCAATACTTGATAAAATAGTAACTATTTAATGATAAACATAATCTGAAATAAAAATATAAAAAAAAAGAAAAACAATGTTCCTTCGAAGTATTAGAAACATTCTGACAATAAAAATTGTCAGATGGCAAAACCGAATGTACAAGAAATTCTGGGTATAATAATTAAAGAAGGATTAATAAGGTAATGTAAAAGGTTACAATTTTCCAGTATTTGATACTTAGTACTTTTTAACAAGAGAAAAATCCAAGAGGTGTCAATGTATATGCTTTTGAAGAATGTAATCATATCAGTGTTTTTGTAAATCAACTAACTTTACATTAGATTTACAGACCCAGTCTTTAAGTAAAAATTGACACTGGAAGGTAAGAAAGTTACTTTTCAATTAATATTTTAAATCAAAATCAGAATGTTGAGACTGGCTCAACTTAAACATTACTGAGATGTAAACAAACTAAAGCAGTACAGACAATAAATCATCTAGAATAATATTTCACACAAACTTCGTTTGTTCATACAGTGGTAGTGTTGGTACTGCAATGGTATTCATATAGCTTATTAGATATATATTAAGAACAATATTACTGTTATTATTTTTATTAAAGTCTATATATCCAGCACATTTCAACATTTTGTTTTATACATTTTTGGGGGGAAATTTAAAAAAAAAATTACTTTTGTAATACACATCTTTCATGCATAGCATACTAAGTGTGCTATGATCCAATCTTTTTTGCAGAAATGTGGACACACAGCTAACACAACATGGCTCAAGTTGGGATTCGAACTCTCACCCACTTAATCCTAAAAAACTAAATATTTTTAATAAGAGAAGTAAGTAAAATTAAAATCACCCTTTCAGACCATGTCGTCTGTAGAGTAGGTCTAGAAAAAAAAAAGTTTCTTATGAAAGGCTAATAAAGAAATATTTCAAATAGAAGGAGAAAGAAACTCATGAGTATGTCCTTGTTTCAAAGTAAATTAGAAAACATCTTTTTTTATCAAGAGTAAATAGTGTGGCAACAATACATGTTTGATACAGTCTAGCAATAGCCTAAAACATGTCAGGATAGTTGAGCAAATGTTACAATGTAGATCAAGATTCTTTTTTTGCGCTCACTGTGTATCTAAGGAAATGTTCTATGAAATTTTGAATATGGTGACATACATATTTATGTTCGTTTCATGCACATAAGACCTTACTTTTGAAAATTTGTAATTGTTTTGTTCTCTTCTAAAATCTTTTAAAAAAAAAGAAACTTTACAACTACTAGATGCTTTATTTCTATGAATTAGTAGAGATGAAAATGTTTTTACAAAGCTTATATCAACTCACTCTGTCTGTTAAAAAGTTTGTACACATTATTTCTCTGGCACCCAATCTTTGATCAAGATGAAATCGTGCACATTTATTTCTTTTACTTGACTACTCAAGAATCGATTTGAAAAATTAGCCAATTAGTTAACTATTGGTAATTAATTATTTTGTTTGGTATCTTGAACAAGGGAAAGAAATTGTAATTGTCTAATTGTGAATTAGTTTTTCTTATAATTTGTGGAAAGAAAAGTTTGAAACAAGCAATCTCATCTCTGCCTCTGGGGCATAGGCCACAAACTAGTTTCCTCCAGGCATCTTGGTTCTGGGCGAGTCTCTTCAACTGTCCCTGCGTCTTGCCCATCTGCTTAGCATCCTGCTTTCAAATTGCAGCGCCATATATTCCTGGGCCATCCTTCTTCCTCTTTCCTTGAGGGTTCCAAGTTAGGGCTTGCCTTGTTATGTTGGATGTGGTTTGCAAAGGGTGTGACCTATCCAGCTCTTGCTTCTCTGAAGGATAACTACTTTAATGGGTGGCTGCTTTGTTCTTTGCCACAGTTCCGCATTCAAGATCTTGTCTGGCCAGTGGATCATAAGAATGCAATAGATATATAAAAAACACTTTGCTGGCACAGTCACTCTCCTTTTTTCTTTGTAATAAATGCATCTAAAAATTCAAAAAGAGATCTAAACAAAAGCAATTGGTAAAAATATTTGTAATGGTTAATTGTTGTTTTTCTAGATCTATTTCAAATTTAATTAAATGACTGATCTAAACTAATTGATACAATTACACTTCATATAAGCTTTGGTTTTTTTTTTAAATATTGTTTATGTTTTTTCTTTTTTTTTTTTTTTTTACTTACTTTCAAAATATTATAAGTGTTTATAACGGTGTTAAATATTTGGGCATGTTACTATGTTTTTGTGTACAAAGATGTTCTTCGAAAGAAAAAGGATTTATAATCTTTATCTTTGTTAAGGATTCTTTAGTAAAGATGAGAAAACTTATCATAAGTATGTCTCAATAAGCAAGAAATAAAACAATTGTCATTGGAATTTAGAATTTTAGGGTTCAAAAAAAATTTGTTGTTCAATATCCACAGAAAAAAATAATTAATATAAAGCTAATTTCATGTGCAAGCCACCAATACAAGAGAGTTCTTAGTTGAAAGTTAATTGCTTATTCTCTGTATCCTACGTTCAACATTGTTCTCACCTTAACCTATTGAGTCACCCATATCAAATTGGCTCAAATCAAAGTAATTAATTTTGTTCACTGGAAACAAAAAATTGCTTTATTGAAGTGATATTTCCAATCCTGCTCTGTGCTGTCTAGTCTTTTATAGTACTTTCTGTTATATAGAAAACATTTTTCCAAAGTCGAGACAAATTTGATGTTAGATTAAATTTCCTCTTATTTTGGTATTATAGTAGCATTTCTTTTGAAAAGCATTTTTGTTTAAAAGTGACCCCTAAGTATGTTATTATTCAGAAGATTACTTGGTTAAATTGTGTGAAATCATTTGGGTCAAGACTTCCTTTATTGGAAGAATGCTTTAGGAATAGTTAATTATATCAATCATTAGAGTCAAGGGAATTTTTTTTTTAATTGAAATCTTCAAGAAGTAAAAGTTTATTCTCATGTATGACAAGAAATGTCCAACTAAAGATGGTTTAGAGCATTAGAAGATTGTTCTGAAAATCTTATGTACAAGTGACAACAGGTCTGTCAACTACCAATCAATCAATCTATCAGATACCTTGTTTCTATATCAGGGGATCTACCTGTCTGTCAGGGCCCTTCTTTCAAGTACTTTATCTGTCTTTCAGGTGCACCACCTCATCAACAGTACCGGTTCCTTTCCTGCATGTCTAGCATGTGCCTTGCCTGTTTATCAGCTGCCCTACCTGTGTATTAGCTGCTCTAACAGATACTATGTTTCTGAGGTGCCTTACATTTGCATCAAGTCTATCTTTCTAATAGTTATGTTACAATTATCAGCTGCCCTACCTGTCTATCAGCTGCCCTACTTGTCAGTCAGATGCCCTACCTGTCTGTCATGTGACATACCTGTCTGACAGCTTCCCTACTTGTCTGTCAGATGCCCTACCTGTCATGTCACCTACCTGTCTGACAGCTTCCCTACCTGTCTGTCAGATGCCCTTCTTTTCTTTCAGGTGTACAACTCTCAAGTATCATGTCTTCAACTTAAAAAAAAAATTCTGGTTAAAATACACTTAAGTACATAGTTATGGAACTTACAATGTTATGAAACTCAATGATGACCTTTAGCAATAGCTAATAGTTTTAACTAGCTTAAACCCATGGCTACAATATCGCACTGATGTCCCATCTGGTTGTGTAGTGGACTTTTAATGTTCACCAGTTGATGTTTACTTTAATATTTAGAACATATTGTATGAACTTTACTGTACACAAGGCAAGACAAAATGGCTGCAACAAGGTCATTGAACAATAGCAGAACTTTAGAATTAACCTGCACAACTTTTTGTAACATTTAAGAGGCTAAAGAAATGTGTGCTGTGTAAATAATGTAAAGATGTTATATGCAAGCTTTACAGTCAGTGATTACATTGTATTTTGTTGCTTCTAGGCCAATTTTTGATTGAGGTATTTTATCCATTAGGTTAGATTCCAGGGATATTCTTAATGCAGTGTTCATGGGATGATTAATATATATCATATATTTGTATGCATTACTTTCTAATTAATATTATTCACATTAGTTTTTGTTTTATTGTGTCACTGTTTTCAAAGTTGTTAATAAATATCAACATAAAATATGTAGCTGGGTTTTTTTTTCCTTCTCTCTAGTTCAGGTAGTCTGATACTTTTGGATGAAGAGTTTCCCCCCATTAGTTCCTTCAGTTCTTGTTAGTAGATATGCTTACATTTATATAGAGGTTAAAGATGATTGATTGGTCTTCTGTCCTTGTTGTAGCGGCCCACATCAGATGGTCTGACAAGGCGTGGAAGCACGACCATGTCCAGACTTTGGATTGGTCACACCTACATCACGCACTCCTTTGTGCTGAAGAGAGAGGAGCCTCCACTTTGTGAGTACTGTGACTCGTGGAACATATCCTCATTGATTGTCCCAGATACCAGGATATTAGGGGGACATTTTTTAGAGCGCACAACTTAAAAACACTGTTCAATAATGTCGACCCTGAGAAGGCACTGGACTTTGTCCGGGAGGTGGGGTTGTCTACGAAGGTTTGATTTGTGAAATTGTGAACATATAACATTTACAAAAAAATTTAATTAAATTATAAAATTTTTACTACCTTCACTAATTTAACTGTGAATAAACCTTGTTTTTAATGACTGAACTATATAAAATTTAGCTCTTGTGGTATGAAGGGAGAGTAACCCTTAAGGGATTACGGGCACGACATGGCATTTGTGCCTGTGTGCCAAAAACTCAAACTCAACTTGGCCACAGCTACACACGCCTCTTATGTAACGTTGCATACTTGATACCAGGTCTCACATAGATTTTAATTTTGTTCAACTTAAAATTTTGTTCTTCCCATTAAAAAAAACTGAACGTCTGCACAAAAATCATTTTTATAACGAGAACAAAAGTTGTCTTTCTTTGTAATGTATATAGGCCAATTTTTTTTTTTTTTAATTTGAAACCTACTACATCTAGTTATTTTAACATAAAGTTGATAAAGTAATTCAGTCTAGTCAAACATTGGATCAGGAATCACATGGTGCTAAGCAACTAGTGCGGATCATATCGTGGATCAGAGATCATTTATTGCTCTTAAAGCATTTAGTGTGCATCTCATCATATTTGCAATTAACTCTTTCCATAATTATTTAAAGAAAGAGTTAATAAATGTTATATTTTTTCTAAAAACGCTGGGATCGTTTGGGAGGTCGGTCTCCCCCTCACTTAAAAAATTGTTTTTCTCCATTGGCTCTCGGGTGTGGGGGGTCAACATAAGTGTTACAAAGGGTCCGCTAAATATCAGCTCTCGGTCTCTCGTCATGAAGTGAAGCCGTGAGTGTCGGAGTTTCAAGATATGAGACATGAAGATCAGTCGTGGTTTCGAATCAGCCCTAAGTAAAGAACGCAGAGCTCAAACAAAAATAGGCAGAGAAAAGAAGCAGGCATCAGACCACCAATGCCGCCGGTTCTTTAAATCTTGGACTGGACTTCATAGTCATCTTCAAGTCCTTAGGAAATGCGAAATGTGTGATCTTCAACTTTGAAGGAGGACGCATATATGTCATCGATGATACCAGAGAATACACTTTTGGTCTGCACGGATTATTGTGTCTGTGTTTTTACATTTAAATTGTTAATTACTTAAATCAGCAATTATATATCAAGAAGTTACTGCTACAAATACAAGGAGATCTATTATATATACATTCACTTAATTTGCAAGATTAAATAGCTTTAAATTCTGAAAAAAAAATTCTCTTTATATTTTTTTAATCAACCATTAGAAGAAAGTATTGACAAAACACACACACAACACAAACGGTAAGTTCCATCACAACGATAAGGGTTTACAATTCAGTGATTCCCAAAGTGGTCTATATAGACGCCCCAGGGGTCTACGAAGACTTCCAAGGGGTCTACGAAAGTGAAAAATTAAATTGGGGGTCTACGATAATGAATTTCATTTCATTTGTGACTTTAATTTTCACTCCCATTAATGCAATTATTTCCTACACTCATATGTAAATGTACCTTTAATCCTTTAAATACATATACGCTATTCAAATGAAAAATAAAGATAAAGTTCAGAATACACCCACAAAATCTCACTTCGACATCATATAGAGAAGATGATGCGTTTGTGAACGTCTTACAATGTCTCGGAAAACACTAAAAGTAAAACATTGATTTTACCTGCCCTTGAAGTAGTTTTAAAAACTTGTATTACACAAACCTACATCTGATATTATGAATTTTTTAAAGCAACAATACAGTTTAAGGGCATATCGGTGGTATAAATTATAACATTAAAAGCTTCTTATGTAATTCTTTGCAAACGACATATACAGTTTGGGATCAACGGTCTAGCAGGCTCTGATAGGATGTAGAGCTGTGTGCTGTAAACTGCCTAAGGGTTGCTGGCTCCTTATTTTTCCTCAGGGTTGACTCACAAAACCTTTCCCATGTTTGAGTATAGCTGCAAGGCAGCAGAGGTTTGAATTCAGTTCTTCTGCTAGGTGGGGAGCCTTTCCAAAGCTTACTGGTTTTAGCGCCAGTTACTCATCTTCGCCCCATTCTCCTGTTAGTGAAAACAGTTCTGCGGGCCCAATATTTGAGCCACACATGAAAGATCAAGAAATACAAGAGAAACTGCTCTTTGTGAAAACGTTTACAAGAATCCCTAAAGCAAATTAATTAATTAATATTTAATGTTTCATAGAACAACAAATTCCTATATGAAACATAATATCCGTAGCAATGGATGATGAGCCTACAAAAAAAAAAAAACAACATTTCCAGTGTGTTTGATTCCAGAAATATATATTTTGTTATTTCAATTGGTTTAAATTTAAATTTTATCAATCTGTATAACTTCAAATGTAGCTTTAAATTGCCTTTTCACTCTTAGACTCACCACAGTTAGACATTAGTTTTAAAAATGTTGATTGATTTGCAATAATGCAACACAAGTTAAGCAGGGGGTCTACGGAAAATCAGAAACCATGTCAAGGGGTCTACGAGACAAAAAAGTTTGGGAACCACTGGCTTACATCATGCAGAAATTGTTTTAATTTCAAGATCATTAAAAATATGGATTTTTTTTCAGAGTTTAAAGCTATTTCATCTTGCACTTTACTTTTTTTTTTTTTACTTACTTATATCAACTCACTCTGCATGGTAAAATGATACCCTGAGGCATGGGCGTAGTTTTTTTTTGTTTTGGGGGGGGGGCGCTAAATATATATTATCAGTGACGTGATAATATAGAGATTTACGTAAGATTTTATTTTCCCTTCTGTAGTTGTTATAACATTTAAACAAAGAGTCACTCACTTTTAATAGGATTGATATTGTTTGATTTATGTTATATTGTATTGTTACGTTAAATCCAAAGCAACAGCAGCATTCTATGTGCGACAATCTAGCCTGCTTGACCACAATTTTGCAAGCATTTTTTGTTACGTTTACTCAAATTACGTTTCATCTCAAATAGACACTTGTTGTTGTTTTGTTTTAATTAAATAACTCCTTAAGATAATAGTTAGTGTGATGATTTTTTTTCTCAATTTTATTTACACGTATTTTTACACATTTTTTTTTAAATGCAAAAATACATTGCTAGATTGGGTATATTAAAAGTGCCGAAAATAGATCGAATCATTTGGGGGAGGGGGGGGGGGTAATTCTTTATTTTATAAAAATAATAAACAAACTCATCATGTTCTTTTATGTTTGTTTTTTTAATGCCACAAGTTTTAATAGACATCTAAATTCTGAAGTCTCCAAATATTTTTTTCATGATAAATCTAGCGACTAGGCAGTTCAACAAGTCCATGTTTCCCATCTGAAATAGACAACAAAAGTTTCGTTATCATAAGAAAACAAATTATATTTCTAAAACATTCTTTTATAATTTAAAAACATATTTCACTGCAATAGTCACGAGTCTATCCATCTGCAATATCAGTAGAGTATAATTATTGTTTTTATAATAAAAACTGTACGCAGTGTCTAACTGTAGAAAAAAAAAAAACAAGACAACTTTACAAGTTGGATGCATTACGCTTACAGTTGTCGAAGATAAAAATAATTTTTTCTGTCGATACCTTATGTGTTAAAATGCAAGGCTATTATGGCCTCTGGGTAACGAGAGAGTCATTTGGCCAGCACATTGACAAATCTCTTTTATAGATAATACAGTTTGCAAGAGTAGGTCCCGTAGAAAATATAAATCACAGTAAGCACTAGGGTTATATTTATTAAGTTTTTAAAATGAAAGAATGTATGCATATATAATAATAATAATAATAATTATCTTTATTATCCGTATGGAAATTTGTCTTACAATTTGTGCATTACACCAAACAAAAAACATTATAACTATATGCATACATTCTTTCATTTCAAAACTTTTTACAAAATTGCAGAGAGAAAATGTGCCTCCATTTCAAAATTAATTAAGATGGGTTAGGTTATACAAGAAGGAAAAGCCATTATGCTATTGGTATAGTTCAATTACCTGTAAAAGGCTCTCAGAGTACTCGTAGATTTCATGTTTCAACTCTTCAGAATTGAACCAATAGTTTGATTTGAACAAAATAACGGAAGGAGTGTCGCAGAAAGGACAGAAACTGTGTCAAGAAAAAAAAAACATATTTGTATTATTAAACAATGTCAACTGAACTATACAACAAACATAAAAAAATTTGCTAAAAGGAAGAAATGTAGCAAATGATATTAGAGGGGATGCATGATAAAAAGCTACCTACCTATCTTTAGAGACTATTGTGGTTCATTGGTAAAACATTTTAATAATAAATATAAATGAATTTAACACCCAAGACTGCTTTATTAATCTCAATTGGAAATGTGTAATGATAATATTGACCTTTATAACAATCGCCGAAAAATCACAACTGACCCCAGAGTTTCATTGATGAGTTTTTATATTTTACATTGTCTTCTTTACCTTATTCATATTTTTATTATCTTTATTTACTATATTTACACACAAAATTGATAATTATTATTAATAGTGTCTTGCGGGGCAAGTCTGGCATACTCCGAAAGCATTCTCAGTGCGCTTATGTGGTCAGGTGAGAGAGGGGGAGGGGATGTAGGATAGGCTTGCTTAGTAAACACATCACAGCTTGCCTCGAATTTTGTCTAAATAAGGATTTTATCTTCACTTCTCTCTCTCTCTCTCTCACGCATACAAAAAAGTGCTATATTCTTTTGTCACATAAACAAGTAATTTTGGAATATTATAATTAATCAACATTTTCAGTCAAAGGAATTAACTACAAATGGAAAAAACAACAACAGTATTTTGTCCCTCCGTTTGACATTCTATTCTTTTATGGTTATGAATTTTAAAAAAATCCAATTCTAAAGAACTCCTCCATGCCAGCAAGGCAAACAAAAAAAGGCCCCGCTGATGTGTGTGTGTTCTGTTCTAGTCCAGACACTAGTTCAATAAAAGGAAATAAAACAATCACCGGTTGCTCTGTAAGTCCATTTGTAGGAGCCATCTCCCGAGACAGCGATGGCAGAAACTGTGAGGGCAGTTCAAGAGGATGGTGAAGTTCCTTGTGGTATGGCTCAGTGGAATATTTGCTTGACAAATACCACATTGCTTGCCTGTACTCATCTCAACTAAACACTCCTAAAGAGAAAACAACAACAACAACTAGAAGTTTGAATTGAAAAAAAGAAATTAATAATTTTCATTACTTTGATGCAATTTTCACTGCACATGGCTTGCTGTTGAGGCGATATGGTGTATATTCTGAATTTGAATGAACTTTCTGGTATGGAAATTTGAAACAATTCAGACATCTAGTGGACTGACAGTGTTCAGTTTTTAACGGATGAATGTAGAGGTGCATATATGGGCATATACCACTTGTCGGGTGACGCGGTAAATGGCTGATTAAACGAAATGTCCAGGGCTCATACTCTTACGGCATACGATTTTATTTCTAGCTATTGACTTAACTCTTTACCACCCAACCACCCCCACCCGACCCCACCCCCTGTCCCTATTTACAATTTGAGAACAACTTCAAACCACTTACCTTTACGTGTCTCTCCCTTCTGTCTGCTCTATAGAGGTCCAGTCTTGGCATCCGGCACACGTAGCAAGTGGCGCCATGCATATACTGACAGTCTTCATTTGGACACTCGCCGTTATTATTATTTGGACACATGATGGTTCTGTAACGTCTAGAGTCTCTCTCCATCACATCTGAATCTGTAACAACAGAAAGGTTTTCTAATACATAGAATGCAAGAGCCATTTGTTAGACTACTGAAAAAAATAATTTAATACAAGAACGAGGGGTGAGGGGTGGACGCCAGTAAACGTTAAATTAGAAAAAAAATGAAAAGAAAAAAAATGTCTTTACTATTTTCTTCATAATTATCCGGTTTCGTTGCCCCCTATGTATTTATATAGTTTGCAAATAGGTCAATTTGTTTTATTTGTGGGGAAGTAACTTTGAATATTAGAAAATGTTACAAGTAGTTCTCGAACAAAAATTATTACTGCTAGCATCTGTTACCAACATAACAACTTACCTTCAGGGCCATTGTGTCTATCAGAAACCGCAGCCTCTTCTGTGCTAGGATTATATCTGTACTCTGGAGAAATCCATTCGTCCTCATCTCTGGTCTCCGTCTGGGTTTGAGCTGTAGGCAAGCCAGGAACGAACCCGTGGTTGATCATTGTAGACAGAGGTGGAACTGCAGGACCAAACATCATTCTAAATAGCATGTGGGGTGGGAGCTGTGGGCCGCAAAACACCCGAGATGTTGAATCACTTTGTAACCGTGGCTCCACTGATGGCCTTGAAGATGCCTGGTCAGAGACGGAAAGGTTGCTGAACATCATATTCAATGTATGGGTAGGTGCCGGAACGTTGCTCACTGCTGGCAGAATCACGTCAGGAGCAGGTGATATGTTTGACATCGTGGGAAATGTAGGCGGCGAAACTTCCGCTCCGTAGTGCATTGGATATCCTTGGGCCAGAGCGGAGGGATCTCTAGCCACCATCAGCGTTCTCTGGTCACGTGCGTCTACCAGAGGATTTGGAGCAATAGCCAATACAGGTGGAGGAGCTTGCAGATAGGCATAGACTGGCGCTGTGTGGTCGACGTGTGGTTGTGATGTGGTGTGGTTGAAATAACGCTGTCGCTGTCTTTGATTACCAAGTTGGTTTCTAAGAAGAAAAACATAAAATTTAGCTGTTTGTAGACAAATACATTGTTTTCCGCTATGAGTTCAATTAGAAAATTGTCATTTAAAAGGCAATACCTCCTTTAAACAACAAATAGAGCGATTGTTTTGACGATTTCGAGAATCGCGCCCACCCACCCTTTGCCCACCCAGAAGGTTCCATGAATGTGTGACTTGAAAAGATGTGATGTTTAATCAAATACATTGACCTATGCAGTGATTTCAATAAAAAAAAACACCTGGCGGTTATAAGAAGGATTTTTCTTATACTTTACATGGAACAAGATTGGAATCAAACATATACTGTGGCGCGGTTGTTTCCGAACTAAAGGGTCCAGGGTTCGAATCCTGGTGAACAGTTGGATTTTGAATTTGTTTTAGCGTGTCGCTCCGAGTCCTACCATTTGAAAAAAGTAAAGGTTGGTCGTTGTGCTGGTCACACGACACCCTCATTAACTGTGGGTCACTGAAACAGAGGAACTGTAGCCTACATTCTCGCAAGGTCTGAAAGGGGAATTTTTCTGACTAATAATGGGGGGTTTCCATACTATGGGTATTCCACAGTTATCTGCTCTTTGTTTCCTTATTTATCTTTAATAAGTTTTGAAATATTATATAGGTGCTTAAAAAAAAACGGCCTAGTTGATTCACCCCGTGCTCTGTACACTAGATGTTCGAGTGTTCTTTAATCTTACATTTATTAGTTCTTAAGAGAAAAATGATTGCGCTATACCTTGTAAAAAGGAAGAATTTTTCATTTAAAAAAATGCTAGCTTTAATCATTATGGTTTTCTTCAGGGGCGGACTGGGTATCTAAATCATCCCGGGCATTACCATATAAACCGGCCCACAAATGGCATGTCATATATATTCGGTTGGGGGGGGGGGATTTTCACCTCACTCCACAATTTATATATATATATATATATATATATATATATATATATATATATATATATATATATATATATATATATATATTAGTGTGTGTGTATGTTCTATATGTAATTAATCTTCATTACATTCTGATCTTTCATTCTTTCAAAGGTTTTTCTACCCTAGAATACTCTCTTCCTATAATTAGTGGAAAGACAGTACACCGTCAAAGGACAGCTAGTTAGTCCGGGGAGCGCTGTGAGCTCACCCCAGTGGGGTCCGGGGCGAAGCATTATTTCCGTTATTTTAAGCTTTAAAAAATGGATATTCTGAAATTTGGAAACTAGTTTTCTTACGTTGGCTGCACTGGGGCAGTAAGTAAAGTTTCCCTTTCAGACAATGGGGTCTGAGGCAAGTGATGGTTTGAAGACCCTCCCCTCCCGGCTACGCCCATGTGTTATATTATAGGTGTAAGCCTAATTCTCTACAAAATATATAAAGTTTGATAACGCATCGAAAACTGAATGTATGCATTCGTTGGATTACATAATGTATTCTATTTATACATTTATGTAGTCTGAAAACTATAAACAATACAATAGCCGCCTAATGAGTTTGAAGCTTTTTGGTATTACATATAGATTACAGACGTTTCTTCAAAAAATAAGATTGTTACGTCTTGTGCATTTCATGTGTCAATCTAGTCATGCATATTGATCTGTGACTTAAAATATGCTAAATCATTGGTTTTCCTGGCTGACTCAGGCAACCCATTCCATTAAAAGATAAGAGAAAGAAGAACGGTTAGAGAGGCACTTAGTTAAAGTGAAAAGCTCTTGCTTCCTTCTAGAACATTTTCAAAAACGCGATTTGTATATGAATATACCATGACCCATTATTTAAAATATAAATCTCCTTTAATTAAATATCGGATGTGACAGCGCTATATAAATTATTGTAATAATTTTCATCATTAATGACTTCATACTAAGCATAAGTTTGCCATTAATTATAGTAGGATAAAAATTTATTGAGATCTAGATTTATTTTTTAATTAAATATTTTTTTTTTGTAAGCCTTAGATCTACGTTATTAAAAATAAACAAAAAGAAACTTACTTTTTCTTTTAAAATTGCAGAAAGTAAAGCTTTATACCCATATTGAGCTGGGAATATATTGGGTGGTGTGCAATTTCGCGGCTGTGTGTATGTGTTAAAGTTAATTTCTATTAAGTATTGTTAAAGAGGTAATTGTCGCGCCTATCTTTTTTTTTCTGCGTTATAGCAATGTTTTCTTAACCTCTCTCAATCCCTCTTTTTGGTTAAATTTCATTGGAACCATTAAAAGACGGGGGAGGGAAGGAGCACACAAAAAAAGGGAGTGCCATCAAAGGCCCATGCCGACCAGCAAAATTATTAGGCCAAATACAGCCTCAAAGACATCAAAGCAGTCCATGCCGCTCCAGCATAGCAGAAAGTACGGTCTAACGTTTTGCAAAAGATAATACGTACAGTGTATAGTGTTTTTTTTTTATATTCTTGTTGAATTTCAAACAAAATTAATTGTAATAACAATTTTAAAAAACAACAAGAAAACGTTTTCGGGCATTTGAATCTTGCTGCTGTCAATTTTTTTTTAAATTGTCTACATTGAAATTTTGTTTTCTTTGGTACCGGCCCACCGGGCATTTGCCCGTTTGCCCATATAGCCAGTCCGCCCCTGGTTTTCGTCCTTCATTACTTTACTTCTATAATGTAAGCAGTGAAGAGATACGTTTCAATACACTTATACACTGGTGGAATTGAAAAAACAACATGAAATTGTTGACTTATACAAAATGTTAATTTATTGTTTAAGATGTTTGCAATTATACTTATTGGTAAATTAATATGATAATGAATGTTTCAATAAATAATATAGATAATATAAAATAAATGATCTTGATATTATTTAAATCATTTGTATTCATTTTCACTTCCAACTTGGGAAACGCGTACCAAATATCGGGACTAAATGTGACCATATTAAATCTGAACAGCTCACCTCATTGAGACTTATATAGTATGAATATATAAAATACCAGTAGATATAGAAGATATTATATTTTATATGTGATAGTTTTATAAGTACTTTTGATATTTTAACATTTGCTTAGTCCGTTTTAGACGCATACTCATAAATGCAACATAAAATTATGGGTCTAATTATATATAGTATAATGGGCTGGTTCATGTGGCAATTCCTATATTCAATATAATTATAAAGTTATACTAAAGACTAAAACAGATAATTACCTTGATCTTGCATTAAAGTGTCCTTTAATTCTGCGATTTTCAGCCATAGTATTTGATCAAAGAAGAAATGAACAGTGTGAAATCCTTACACAGGTTTAAAATTATTTTAAAACACAGAAAAAGAGAAAGGTGTAGTCCGGTCACTATGCGAAACAAGACTGACTGCGGTAAGACTAGACTGGACAATTTATATAGGCGCGTCATAGCCTAGGACATACCAATTGGTCATCTATTCAACTCGGTGGGGGTGGGGTGGAAAGTCTAAAGAAAAGGGGGATTGTGCGGTGTAAGAGATGTGATACGAATGTCGTCCATTAGATGTGCTACATCTTCTTCTTCATTTATAAAATATATGCTACAATTTAGCTGTTATTTTAAAGGAATTTAATGTAATTATTTCTTACACACACACACAAAAGATATGCTACAATTAAAGCTGTTATTCTAAAATGAATTTAATGTAATTATTTGTTACACACACATATATATATATATACAATATACATATATATATATATATATATATATATATATATATATATGTGTGTGTGTATACAGAGAGAGAGAAGAGTAGATAGATAGATAGATAGATAGATAGATAGATAGATAGATAGATAGATAGATAGATTAGATAGATAGATAGATAGATAGATAGATAGATAGACAGATAGATAGATAGATAGATAGATAGATAGATAGATAGATAGATAGATAGATAGATAGATAGATAGATAGATAGATAGATAGATAGATAGATAGATAGATAGATAGATAGATTAGATAGATAGATTAGATAGATAGATAGATAGATAGATAGATAGATAGATAGATAGATAGATTAGATAGATAGATAGATAGATAGATAGATAGATAGATAGATAGATAGATAGATAGATAGATAGATTAGATAGATAGATAGATAGATAGATAGATAGATAGATAGATAGATAGATAGATAGATAGATAGATTAGATAGATAGATAGATAGATAGATAGATAGATAGATAGATAGATAGATAGATAGATAGATAGATAGATAGATAGATAGATAGATAGATAGACTGATTGACAGATTGGTAGATAGATTGATAAAACATTATATTCATTAATATGAGGTCGAAGCAGTGTACCAATTTATGTACTCTAACTTTTGATGCTATAATTTTTTTGTACCAATTTTTCATGACACTCTTTTTTTATATTTTTTTTATTTCTAGTAAGACTTATTCAATTTTATATTGTATATAAATATAGTATCTAATGAAATTAAAATAAAGACATATAATTTGCACGTGCATACTAAATTTACTATATGCCAACAATTTAGATGATTATGCTTGCAATACAAGTTACCAGCTCACTAAAAATATAAACTTTTGGTGTTTCATCGGCATTGCCTTTATTGTTTTATTCATGCTGTTTCTATATTACTGAAGTACTTGAAGTGAGATTAGCTCTTTGAATAAATACTTTATGAATGAACTAGTCCTGGCTTGTAACATTGAAAGATAGCAGGCTAAATATATTAGCGTATGCAAGTGGCATGAATGGGAATTTATTCTCTTATGCAGAGCTCTCATTAAAAAGGACACCAGACAGGTTACATAAATCGAAAATTAAACATGTTTGTAAATTTGTAGTTACAATTTATGAGACTTAACCATTTTTTTTTTTTGGAAAAAAGGGGGAGGGGGTAAATCTGTTGACCAATTTGTATTTTTAAATTATATCAATCCTCTCAGTGATGGCGCTACATTCTCATCTACAGGCGCACCGTAGACCATCTGGTTGTCTTACCATTTTGGCTCAAGGTTTACAAGTATTTAAGAATTTTTTTTTAAAAGGAAGAAGTTACTAAAAGTTTAATACCGTTACAATAAACAGTCACGGAAAAGAAAACTATCATAGTGGAGAAAGTGAGGAACAGAAGTATCCATTTTGTTACTTGTAAACTACTCCTCTGCATCTACTTAAATGAAGTCTTTAAATTGACTCTTACGAAGGCGTAAATTTCAGACATAAAATAACGCTTCACTAGGTAACAATGGGGCCCCCTTACAAAGTCCCTGATAAGCTTATTGTTCTCCAGGTGTCGCTTTGAGTTTTTCTCGCCACTGAGACAGACGACAAGTCCAACAACAACAAGACCTTCCCGTCTCTCCCGTTGAACAATAGTCCAATGATGTCATATGTGACATTCAGGAGCGTAGGCTAAGGGATGGGGAGGGTAGGAGCAGTGGCGAGTGAAATCCCTTGTAATTACCTGTCCACAGTAGACCTTGACAGTGTCATAATCAGATAAGGCTTGAATATTTCGTACAAACAATGTGGTCCAGTATCAGCTCTCTGTGACCACCTTGCCTTCCTGATTTGTGGTTTATTGTTCATTACAAATTCAATGTTTTGCTTTGCTAGGCTACTAATCTAGTAGGGGGGAAAAATGAGTTGAAAATATTAGCGTGTCCCATTTTATTCTAATTGAAATCTATTTCCTAACTCAGGCCACACTTTGCCAAGCATATACTAGACGGCCGTGTTGGCCTAAGTTCTTAATTTTATCCAGGATAAACTTCATTTTTAAAGGCTCAAGTAAATTTGCATGTAAATTAAAATTGTTAGATCGCCAAGCTAATCAAATGTGACACTTCACCATGATGATAAAGGATTTTTTATAAATTATAAAGAAAAAAAAAAAAACAGAATGTTTCAAAGAAGCTGCATCCTCCTCTGTTTAGTTTGAAGTCTTTAGATTGCTCCCTCGTTGATTGGAATTGTTTTGAAAATGAGTGTGTATGTGTGTAATATTGTTATTTAAAATATTCTTAGCAAATTTGAAACTGATTTATCAATGACATCACATATTATTAATACGTGTTATATATAGAAACAATTGACAATTTCATAACATAAATATATGCTACCAAAAATCATCACTACCAGGGGAAAGTAACAGCTGTTAATTAGTGCTTGTATCAGTGATACTTCAACATTGTAGGCCTAAACATCCTATGTGGGTCACTAGCCTCGAAATACTAAAAAAAAAAAAAAAAATATCGTGGAAACAATGGAATCCAGCCTTTGTGAGCTCATTGTTCCAGGTGAGCAGTAGTCTCGAGTGGCAAAGTAAAACCGCGTCACTATCCGAATATGGCCAGCAGGTCGTCGCTTTGGTATCACTAGTTAATGGGGCAGTGTATGTGGCTTTTTTTTTTCTTGTGATGCCAGGCGAAATATTTCAAAATAAAACTTTTTTTTTTCCTTTTTTTTTTAAGTTCGACATTTAAAAGCCAATGTGATATGATATAGACGCTCTACCACTAAAGGAAGCCAACAGATATGACATAGACCGATGTAGTGAACTATATGCCAATGTGATACACCTTAAAATTTACCGTCCTCCGATTTATCTGATTTGTACTTTAGAAACATTGGCGGAGTGAAACAGTCCCCACTCCTCAAAGTTTGCTAAAGGAGGGGTGGGGGAGTAAAAAGGGTGAGATACATATTTTAACTTTCCATGACTGAATCCACTTTTTTTTGTTTAGGTTTGCAAACAGCCACCGACACCGACTACTTTTTTTTGTTATATTAGCTATGCGACTTAAAACGGACTATTGTTTTCTAAAGGCCGGACGCTCAAGTGGACAACTTCTGTATACAGTGAATCACATTGGCTTCAGTGAACGATGTAGGTCAGTGTCGCATCACTGCCAGTGAAAGGGCTTTATCTCAAAACAATCTTCAGGCTATTGTTTTCTTTGTGCGAGACACTCACGTGGACGACTTCTCTGTACAATCACATTGGCCTCAGTGAACGACCTGGGTCACATCACATTGACTATTACCTGTTTATTAGAACTCGCAACAATGCCCCCAGATCAAAAGTTGAGTTGAACAAACATTGACGTTCTCCTAATTTGTAACCACATTGGAGAAATCTCTGACACTTTTATATTATACCATTCGGGGTTTTCTCACAAAGGCTGAGGGACAAATATTGAAGAACCAAAGAAAAGCCATTATTGAAGACATGCGCAGAAGACGGAAAGAAAACTTAAATAAACCGCCAGCGGACAACGGCTTGGTCTGTATAAGAGCTGGAAAATATGCAGGTCACAACTCGGTCTGCATATCATGTAAATCACTCCATGTATCGTTTATCTTCGGAATCGAAGACATTGCCGTTATTTATTTTATAAAAAGTTTGTTTAAAAAAAAAAAAAATTAACTTGATACACATTTTAAGTTACATTAATTTTTTTTACCTTTACCTATCCCTTAGTCTGTTCGACAGTTGGGGCACCAAGCAAGATTTGTCGACCGTCTTTCTCCATTCCTCCCTGTCTTTTGCCTTGTTTAAAACCTCTATCAATGGTAGGCCCGTTCATTCTTTTATGTTGTCCACCATCGCTTTCTATGTCTGCCTCTTCTTCTTTTTCCTGGTACTGTTCCTTGAAGGAAGGTCTCTGCGAGCCCCGTAGATCTTGTAATATGGCCATATATTTTAATCTTGCGTTTCTTTACAATAGTTAGCAGGTCGTCATGGGGTCCGATCGCTGCAGTAACCCTGTCTCTGATTTCTTGGTTTGTGATGCGGTCTTTGAATGTGATGCCTAGAATCCTTCTGTAACATCTCAATTCCATTGTTAGGATCCTTCTGTAACATCTCAATTCCATTGTTAGGATCCTTCTGTAACATCTCAATTCCATTGTTAGGATCCTTCTGTAACATCTCAATTCCATTGTTAGGATCCTTCTGTAACATCTCAATTCCATTGTTAGGATCCTTCTGTAACATCTCAATTCCATTGTTAGGATCCTCCTCTCTAGCTCTGCGTCCAAGGCACAAGTTTGAAACTTCTTCACAAAAAAAAAAAGACCGCCTCCCACTCAAATGCTATAGGTGGGAAGGGCAATGGATGTATTCGCCCATCCCCCCCCACGCCACCCAATCGGCCAACATGGGAAAGACATAATATAAAGATCGGTTAAAATATCAATAACAAGTTTTGATCATATAGATATTTGATTCTGTAAACAAGCTGTGATTTTTATAAATAAATTGGACAGCCCTCTCCCCTCGAATGTTTATTGGGGGGGGGGGGGCGGGATTGATGCCATCGCCCTCTCCCCACCGCACCAAATCGGCCAACATACTAGAGGGGGGGGCGAAATAGATTGAAATATAAATAATTAATTAATATAAATTATTAAGATAAGTAATTAATTCAAATACTTATTGTGTGATTTCTTTACTAAAACTCGTCAGACTACCCCCTTCAGGGGAAGGGGTGTCGGCCGAGTGGAGAGGGGTCGGCCACGTGTGGAGGGTGATCGCCCTACCGCGCCCACCTGGATCCGCCAGTGGTCATTAAGGCACACGTTTGAGACTTAAAGAAAGGCCTTTGTCAAACACACTCGCACAACAAAAAAAGATAACTTAAATACTCGCCACCACCTTCTTGCGGACAATTGGTTTGTCTGTAACAGATGAGGCAAAAAATGTAGGCCGCGACTGGGTCTGCATGTCACGTGAAGTAATGATCTCGTCCTTATTCTTTTGAATCAGGGAAACAATGACTAGATCATGTTTAGGAGCACCGTAGTGACTCCAACAAATCATCTATGCAATTTATCATTACCTAATTAGAAACAGAGTACCGAATGGGTACCTGGCATTCGTTGGGGCGATGTAAGGGCGGATAAGCATTGCACTGGCTACATGACAGCCTCGTTAAAGTTGGGCTACATAAACAGATGACCTTTACATCGTCTGCCCCATAGATCACAAGGTCTGAAACGGGAACATTACTTCTTACTTATTAAAAGCAAGTGATTAGAGCTATTTACAGTTTGTAAGAACTAACCAGTAGAATACTGCAGCTTGATTATTTGAAGCCAACATAAAATTTTGTGCAAAATGTCATACTCCCATTTCCCATGTCTTCCATTTCATAACTGTTAGTGTTTTGAGTTTTCTCCCTTCGATTTTTTTATAGCAGCCAAGTCTATAATAAATTGTAGCCTACTATCACTTTTGAAAACCCACTAATTGTTTTAATTTAACATTTTAATTTAAAACATTTTGCTTTTTCTTATATCGTTATATAGCCATATATTTTCAAATATAAATAAATAAATACATATCCTTTTATATATGTAATTTTAAAATGAAACATTTTCCTTTTTTTTACATTTTTTTTGTTCGTGTTTCTTTTAATAGTTTAAATAGTTTCTAATATGTTTTTAAATATTGTATATTCCGAAATAGAAATTACGACTTTACTTCATTAAATATTCACTGAGTATGTTGAGTATGTAGATGAAACCAATGAATATGCAGGGCCTATGCTTTTCCAATTTTTTTTTAAACATTTTAGTTTTCTACAATTTTCAAATATTTAATGGTTTATAAATAAAAAAAAAATAAGCTACTAAATTTTAAAAAATGAGTTACTAGTGTTATTCGATTTGTTACATGTATATAAATGCCTTCCAATATTTGGAAAGAGAAATTCTCTCGTTTGTATTAAATGGCAGGTAATTTAAAGTCAAGGAATAAGTCTCTACCTCTGACTACAGTTATGTTTTTTTATATAACGATAAGGTGTTCATTTCAATATCCCTCCTGTCAGTTAAACAGCTGTGAGTCGCTTTCTTATTTTTACTATGCTTACATCAACTCACTCTGTCTGATTGTGTTTCTGTTTGGTACCAATTGGGTACACGTTATTTCTTTTGTCTTTCTGTTTGGTATCAATTGTGTACATGTTATGTCTCTTGTCTTTCTGTTTAGTACCAATTGTGTACATGTTATTTCTCTTGTCTTTCTGTTTAGTACCAATTGTGTACATGTTATTTCTCTTGTCTTTCTGTTTAGTACCAATTGTGTACACGTTATTTCTTTTGTCTTTCTGTTTAGTACCAATTGTGTACATGTTATTTCTCTTGTCTTTCTGTTTAGTACCAATTGTGTACACGTTATTTCTCCCACGTCCCTTTCTCGGATCATGTTGAAATGTTTGCACACTTATTTATCATTCTACAACAAAACAAGCATGAATAATAAAAAATAACCAATAAATTAACTAATTATGTTTGATATAGAACATAGGAAATAAATCTTGCAGTATTTAGAAGTATATGTACAGTTCACTTATATAAGATTTTTTAAAAGTATAAACTGCTACTTTGCTGGAATTATTATATGAGTATACATTTTTAGAGTGTGGTTGTTTCATTGCATATAGGCTACATTTGTAGCCTATGGAATATATTCCTTAATTATCCAACTTGATCAGAGATTAATACTTTTTTATTTAGTTTCATAACATTATGAATGCTTCACACGGGCGTGATTTATATGAAATTTCAGCCAAATTCAAAGTCTCTAAAATCTCACATAGACACAAAAATAGAACAGACATTACAAATTTAAACAAAGCAGTAATCTTGTTTATGATATATACTTTTATTATCATTTTGTCTCAAAGATGAAAAACTTATTGTTCGTTTCTAAGGGACATGTTTTTTTTTTAATTAATTCGTTTTTAATTTTTGAATAATACAATTTACAAATAAATCTTCTCGCTGTTTCCAAGATCACGTTTTACAATGTAAGGATCTGTTTTTAGTTGACATCCTCTTCAGCGATGTCACTGAGTCTGGAGTCCTGTTCCGATGGCTCTTCATCTTCTTCAGCGATGTCACTGAGTCTGGAGTCCTGTTCCGATGGCTCTTCATCTTCTTCAGCGATGTCACTGAGTCTGGAGTCCTGTTCCGATGGCTCTTCATCTTCTTCAGCGATGTCACTGAGTCTGGATTCCTGTTCCGATGGCTCTTCATCCTCTTCAGCGATGTCACTGAGTCTGGATTCCTGTTCCGATGGCTCTTCATCCTCTTCAGCGATGTCACTGAGTCTGGAGTCCTGTTCCGATGGCTCTTCATCTTCTTCAGCGATGTCACTGAGTCTGGATTCCTGTTCCGATGGCTCTTCATCTTCTTCAGCGATGTCACTTTGTCTGGATTCCTGTTCCGATGGCTCTTCATATGACGCTAAAATAAAATAGGATAAAGTAAACAAAATTAGTTAAATAATTTACCTAAACAAATAAAGAAATGCTTATCTTTTTTTTTTACTTAGTACATAAAAAGAAGAACAAAAAATGAACATTGAACATATTGCTGAATGGTAACTGAAAATAAAGTGGTCTGACGAAGTAGGAAGCACTCAACTGTGAGAAAATGGACAGAGAAATATAGAATTACAGATCTTAGAAAGAAACTGCAAATAAATTAGTCAAACTCTAAGAAAAGATGCCAACATGGGAATTAGACAGACCTTAGATTGAAACTCCCAGGGTACAAGACGCAAAAAAAAAAAAAAAAATGAACATAGCGACGCAGAGTACTATATGAAGCTGGAGGACTCTCAGCTTCGAGTGGGCAGATAGCCATTAAAAGACTAGCAAGAGACTGTGGAAAGTGGCATTTTTTTTAATACTGAGGCCCTATGTTCCATAAGGAACGGCAAAGGACAGATGACTCCATGTAAACAAGAATGAGATAGTTCATTATATGTATAAGAACTTCTATCGCAATCTACACACTAAGTCAAAGCAATAAATTAGAAATAAATGAAATGTGGCAAGTCTGATGCAATGAATGATTTGACAGAAGCCTTCAAACGCCAGCTTAAAAAAAAAAAAAAAAGAAGCTTACTATCTATGATCAAGTTCTTCTCTGATGAATCATCCTCGTTAATGTCCGACAGAGTCCATTCATCATCGCCATCTATAAGACATAAAAAAAAATAATTAAAATAAAAGATCATGTAAAAGCTATAGTCTATTCACACTAATCTGATGTTTGTTTACACTTGGGTATTTCTTTTGACTTAACAGTGCTAAAAGAAAGGACAGATATGGTTTTATAAAAGTGTTGTGTAACAATATTTCCATCAACTTTACGCCGGACACACCAAAAATCTCTGCCTCTATTGAATGAAAACGTTCTGTTCATCACCAAGAAGTTCTCATTCTGTGTGTGCTGAATTTGTATTTGCTTCTCCCTTCCCTTCCCTTTATGTTCAATGTTCATTGCAGCTCAATAGATAATCATTACATACATAATTAGGAAGAAAACAAAAGGGGGTGTGGAATGATAGAATATTACAACAAAATCAGGAGCAGGAATAAAATATTAAGCATTGGACTTAAACCAGACAACGAAATAACCAGCCCCAATCATTGCTTGAAAGTTTGTATTTATTTGACTCCTTTAGGCAACTTACCATTGTTAGGTGATTGAGGCCAATTCCTTGATGACTGAGATGAACTTCTACCTTCTTCTGTTTGGTGTAAGCTTGAAGCTGATGGAGACAGATCTAAAGGCGAGAGCTGAGCGGCGTAAGAAAAATGTGGGAATAGAGGACTTGGGGTGCGGACTGATTCATACAGAGCCTGGGGAACTTGAGACAGGTACGCCCCTGCTTCTAAACGAGGCATTCCCCAATGTACTGAAGTCCGAACTAGAGATAAAGATGCCGGTGGTAGACGCCAAATCGATTGAGGTATAACCTGTCGTGCTTGAGACTCGTTCAATGCTAACTGCATAGCAGATAAATGAGAAACAAATGCATGATGCGCACTCAGGGGTGCTGATGGCGGCATCTGGGGCACTCCACATGTGCATGTGCACAAACATGCAACTTTGTCAGGGTCGTTGCGATTAGCAGGATGCGTGGTCAGCGGCTCAGGTTGAGAGGCAGACGTCTGTGGTAGATAACCGTTTCCACCCAACGTGTAAGACGGAGAAGATGTTTGAAAACAAAGTTCGTAGGGATTTGATGCTGAAGTCTTGGGACATGTTTGAACGTTTGAATATAGGCCTGCTGCATGATGACCTGTAAATGACAGAGCGTTGGATTGCTCTGACTTACGCACGATCCTCGGACTTGAAAGGTCACCTTGACTTATTGGATGAGTGACCTTGGGCCTAGCCCCACTCAGGTAAGGATGCCCTTGAGCTCGAGCTCTGGCTCTGTTTGAATATTGGCCTACTGCATAATGACCTGTAAATGACAGAGCGTTGGATTGCTCTGACTTACGCACGATCCTCGGGCTTGAAAGGTCACCTTGACTTATTGGATGAACGACCTTGGGCCTTGCTTGAAGTAGATAAGGATGCCCATGATCTCGAGCTCTGTGAATAAAACAGAATGTCTTCATTAAGCATTTCCAATCATATCAAACCAGAGCAGCAACAGTTGTTACAGGGAATATCAGTGGCTTGTGTGACGAGACTGAATGCATAGTAGCTATTATAGTGTTATTTCATTTATGAATAAAATTACATTATTTTGTTTCTATATGAACAGGATATGAATGTGAACAGATTGGAATATTTTACTAGATGATATGTTGCATGACAAGGGAGGGTCTTGTGAGTGGTTGGGGGTTAGTGGATTTTTGGAACAAGAAGAGGACAAGTATTAGTGATTTATATTCAATGTATTTTTTCCTTGGATAGCCGGATTTTTTTTTTGTGTGGGGTCATTTACTAGTATCGTTGTATGTTACTAATTGTTTATAATCGATCTGCAGTGGTTGAAGTTTCAGTGTTTCCAAACTTCCCTATTGAAGTCGTAAAGAGAAAGGACAACATCGAACATCATTGTCAGAAACAAATTTGGTCATTGTTCCATTAGAATATATAGGTATGTGAGGGAAATATATACATAGCAACTACCTCCCCTCCCTTTCCAACGACTCATTGTCATTATTAATAGAAGAAATACATAAAAAGGTTGCGCTCGATAATTTGCATAGGAACAATCTAGGATGGACACTTTGCTCAAACATAAAAGAAATAGTTCTCTATTAATGTATTCTTAACATCATCACGATGTCTTTTCTGTACAGATGTGAAGAATGTGTATGTGCATTACATTCAGATATTTAGTCGCTCACATTTCATCCAGGATGTGCAGCTGTATATATAATATATGTGTGTAGAAGGTACCTAATCTGGGTCTGTAGAATTTATACTGATAAGAAGATAGGTTGCATGTTTATGTACGTGTAGTATTGTTATTGAGTGCCTGGCCGCAGACGTCCAGTTCAAGCCACAATAAAGTAAAGCAACAGGTGTATGTAGCAATATAACCGTTTAACCCAGAACAGTCACTATAATAAACGATGTTAATCCTATGAAAGCCAAGCCTCAACTGTCCATTTATCTCTATCTAATGTATAGTCTCTTTTTGAATTTATGTCATTAAAATTGTGCGTTCACTAGCAGTGCGTCTCTACACTGTTTGTATTAAAGTATAAGTAGTGTGGGCTGTTGTTGTTAGAAGTCTATAGCTATATTCAACAAAATTATACTACAAATAAGAAATTTAGGAGTACTCAGAGAAACTGTTCACATCTTTGTAATAAACTTACGGTCATGATTGCAATCATCTACATACTTTTGAAATGTTTCACAGTTACTAAAGGAAGTCGACTTGTAAAAGACTTACTTTACTAAACTATAAAGTACATTTCTTTGACCAAGATTTAAAATTTCAGTAAAACGTCATAATGTAAGTTCATTACTAATAACAATGTACACTCTAGAGTTACCTAAGTCATTCTTTATAGCGGTAAAAGAGAATTAATTCCCTTTAGTTTGTGGAATCAGGTTACAAAAAAAATGGAAATATAGAAGATCTAATAGTGAAACCAGCGTTAAAACAAATTATAGTGGCTTATAGATCTGAAAATTTAAGTGTCGACATGGGATGTAATATTTAATAATTCTCTAACTAATTTCGATAAAGGGGAGTCAGAAAAGAATGTTTTATTGGTTGTCTAAGCCTATGCTTGGTTGTATGTTATAGGGTCTGTATATTAGGCTACAATACAATGATGAATACACATTTATATGATTGTTTTTCTTTTCGTCTGATATTATCACTTCAGCATTTGATAACTAAACAAGATAGAGGCTATAGATATTTAAATAAATCATTAGGTGAGAGGGTGAGGTGAAAAGAAATATAGTGATGAATAAAATGAACACGATTGTAATCTTATATGAATTCAATGAACACCATTATATTCTTCCAAGGCAATGCAAGCTCTACATTTCATCAAGAGATACTTTAAAGCCATGCTCACTTTTTAAGAGTCAACGATAAAACACAAAATATAAAGCAGATCTAGTTAAATCTAGTAGTCCTATAGTCAACAGATCTAGTTAAATTTAGTAGTCCTATAGTCAACAAATCTAGTTAAATCTAGTAGCCCTATAGTCAACAGATCTAGTTAAATTTAGTAGTCCTATAGTCAACAAATCTAGTTAAATCTAGTAGTCCTATAGTCAACAGATCTAGTTAAATCTAGTAGTCCTATAGTCAACAGATCTAGTTAAATTTAGTAGTCCTATAGTCAACAGATCTAGTTAAATCTAGTAGTCCTATAGTCAACAGATCTAGTTAAATTTAGTAGTCCTATAGTCAACAGATCTAGTTAAATTTAGTAGCCCTATAGTCAACAGATCTAGTTAAATTTAGTAGTCCTATAGTCAACAGATCTAGTTAAATTTAGTAGCCCTATAGTCAACAGATCTAGTTAAATTTAGTAGTCCTATAGTCAACAGATCTAGTTAAATTTAGTAGCCCTATAGTCAACAGATCTAGTTAAATCTAGTAGTCCTATAGTCAACAGATCTAGTTAAATTTAGTAGTCCTATAGTCAACAGATCTAGTTAAATTTAGTAGCCCTATAGTCAACAGATCTAGTTAAATTTAGTAGCCCTATAGTCAACAGATCTAGTTAAATTTAGTAGTCCTATAGTCAACAGATCTAGTTAAATCTAGTAGTCCTATAGTCAACAGATCTAGTTAAATCTAGTAGTCCTATAGTCAACAGATCTAGTTAAATTTAGTAGCCCTATAGTCAACAGATCTAGTTAAATCTAGTAGTCCTATAGTCAACAGATCTAGTTAAATCTAGTAGTCCTATAGTCAACAGATCTAGTTAAATCTAGTAGTCCTATAGTCAACAGATCTAGTTAAATCTAGTAGTCCTATAGTCAACAGATCTAGTTAAATTTAGTAGTCCTATAGTCAACAGATCTAGTTAAATTTAGTAGCCCTATAGTCAACAGATCTAGTTAAATTTAGTAGTCCTATAGTCAACAGATCTAGTTAAATTTAGTAGCCCTATAGTCAACAGATCTAGTTAAATCTAGTAGTCCTATAGTCAACAGATCTAGTTAAATTTAGTAGTCCTATAGTCAACAGATCTAGTTAAATTTAGTAGCCCTATAGTCAACAGATCTAGTTAAATTTAGTAGCCCTATAGTCAACAGATCTAGTTAAATTTAGTAGTCCTATAGTCAACAGATCTAGTTAAATCTAGTAGTCCTATAGTCAACAGATCTAGTTAAATCTAGTAGTCCTATAGTCAACAGATCTAGTTAAATTTAGTAGCCCTATAGTCAACAGATCTAGTTAAATCTAGTAGTCCTATAGTCAACAGATCTAGTTAAATCTAGTAGTCCTATAGTCAACAGATCTAGTTAAATCTAGTAGTCCTATAGTCAACAGATCTAGTTAAATTTAGTAGTCTTATAATAGTCCGAAGATCAAGCTATTTTCAAAATATGTTCACTTCTAAAGAACAACACACACAAATACTAATATATGATATATGTTAAAATTTTGTTACGAAATGAACACCTCATTTTCAATTGTAGTTCCACAAACTGTGTCACACATGCATCATGCTAAAGTAGTAAGTATTAACATGAAATATGTTTTGAAAAAAAAAATCAAAAGTAACGCATTGAGAGGAACTTACCGTTCAGTCAGGTCCATGAGATTACGCCGTTGGTGTCCATGTGCGGCATGGGTTTCAGAATTTTGTTCAGACATTATTTTGTTTCAAATAACTTTCTGTAACTGGTGTGCGCAAAAATCCAAAGAATTAGAAGCAGACAGAGAACAAGTATCTGACCAACTTTTTAACACTAGAAAATAATCCGCGGTTAGAAAAAAGCAGTCCAATGCTAGGTAAACACGAGACAACTGGACGTTACAGTTCTCGTGGTGGGTCATAAAGGCTCGCTCGGAAATGAATGACCTATCCAGAGTAGGCCCTATAGGGGGCGTGGCTTTGACTTTGAAAGCAAAAACTGGATGTGGCTTTCCTAACACAGGTAGGCGGGAGAGAGGGCGTAGCTAGCAGTCTAGGCTCATCAGAACCTAGTTTTAAAATGGTTTTAAATTGGCTTCTAAAAAAAAAAAGAAAACAGGCGTAGCAGAAAAAAAAAAGCGAAAAAGAAACCAAAAAATGAAAATGTTTACATTTTTTATTTTGAATGCATAAATTAAACTACATCCCATGATCCGATGTAGCCGCAATTATTATAGATTTGTCTGTTCAGAAATGTACGTTATAACAGCTTCCTACTCATGTAACGTAGGCCTGTAACGTAGGCCCTAATGTTATGCCTAATGTTGCCATAGTGTAACAGACGTCGTCATCTTTTCAGTCATTCAGATCCACCATCTTCCTAGATTTATATATTGAGATTATACTTCATATTGTTATACTTTGGTCAACAATTTTATTGCCAAAGGAACAAAAGAATTCATCACAAAGATTTAAGACACCGATCACAAAAACAAATAGACACACAAACTCTTTTTGGTTCCTTTGGCAATTCAATCGTTGAACAATAACTTAGGCCTACTGTTGTGAATTTCACATGTAATGTCAACTGAAATTGGGGCATGAACATATATTTTCTGTACTATCAAACACATTGTGTGCACTAATTATGTATTGATTTCTTAAGGCACAATTGAAAAACAAAGTTCCTCACGGACAATAATAATACTAAAGCTTGTCTTCGAGTTCGAAGACTAATAAGGAATGCAGTATTTCCCGTTCTGTGCTACTGAGGACTGCACGGATAATAAAGATGTTTTATTATTGAATATTGTTTGGTCTTATTTTCTTTTAGCTGGAATGATGATGAAAAGAGAAGTGACGAGAACAGAAGATGAAGACAAGGAAGTTAGGGAGAAGTTTAAGTGGAAAGGGAATAGAGGATTAGTCATGGAAAATTGAATGTAGAGAGAAGTGAAGTGTTGAATGTAGAGAGAAGTTATGAAGAATTGAATATAGAAAGAGAGAAGTGATGAAGACTTGAAAATAGAAAGAGAGAATCGACAAGATTAGAAAGAAATTACAATCTTCTATTTGTGGTCCAATTAAAATTAAAATTAAAGTGAATGCACAACTCAACAAAGACAAAAACTTTCTATTTTTAAGCATGATCGAGATATCTTACTGGACACAAATATCTTTATTTGTATGTAAATCTGGCCATTTTAAAACTGCATTTTTTTTTGTTGTATTCTATTTTATACATTTGGATTTGGTGACATTGCCTTGTCTCACTCACTACAGGTCTGATTCTCATTATCTTCAAATTAAGGAATAGATTCAGATATATCACAGAGTTCAGCTAACCCTAATGAGTACCTGACCATTAGTTAGGGAAAAATAAAGGCGGTAGGTCGTTGTGCTGGCCACATGACACCCTCGATATCTGTGAACCACAGAAACATCATCTGCCTCATAGATCGCAAGGTCTGAGAGGAGAACTTTACTTTTTTAATATTAAAAATACTGATTATCGTATATTATAATATTTTAATTAGTTGTAAAGATTAATTAAAAATGTTAATTTTCATCTCCCTCTCAGAGAAATCAATGTAAGTGGCATTAAATTAAGAACGTTAGATATATATTATGGTAGGGGACAGTTGGGGTACAAATTGGAAAATCCCACCTGGCCCCCACTTGAGGGGGTCCCCACACAAAAGTGTCCCAGATTTGTTTACATTAAATACTAAGCTAATGTTATCTTGCTATTCGTGGTGTTATATATAAATTAGTGACCATGTTGCATGTATTCCACTTATTAGACTTATCTCTTTCTCTTCTTAATTATTTTCCTCGTTCCGATGGAGTTATTCATTTTGCTCATTACTATTTTACTTTTCCTATTATGATTAAACTTCAATAACTTTTTTGTTTGTTTGATATCAGAAAATGTTATATTTCGTATCGAATTATAGGGAAATGGGTGCCCTTTTTTACGCAACACAAATTAAAGTTTATAAATCCAAAAATCAATTTAGTTTAATGGGGTCAAATAAGCGTTGGCATCGTCGATTAGGAGAGAAAGAGTTATATATTTATTTAGTACATTATCTCATGTCATGACGTCGAATTTCAAAAATCAGGGGCCACTACAGAGCCCCAAATCCCTTGCTGCGCCACTGACTTGAATACTAATTTGCCCGTTTATAACTCTTATATCTGTGAAGAATAGGCTTAATACTTCCAATTTAACTATCAAAACAAAAGTAATACCTAGAAGTTCATAGAGATTATTGTTCATCCCAGATTTCCTTCAGCTTTAATAGGTACGATAGAAAGTTAAATTTATTTTCTTTTGTTTTAATTTATGGGGCAATCCAACTGAGGGCTAGTATCTTGTCTTTTTAATCAATGCTCTAGGCCCTCTAGGGCCAGTGTCTTGTTCCTTGATGAAAAATCATAGAGGCCTATATCCTAATTCTAATACATTTACACGCACATTCAAATAATAAAAGAAGACATACTTATATATACAAAAGCGACACTTATAACCTACTCACACGCAATAAATTTCTGAATCGACTATGAAGTTTGTCTTTCAATTTAATATTGAATTTCCTCCGTGTGGAACTTTCTTTGTATATTTACATGCCAATACTATTTGTATCAATTGTTTTTGCTTAGCGCTATTTCATGCTTTTAGCTTTCTCAATACGCTATGGGTGACCGATCATTTCATTCCCGGTCACTTCATCCCCCCGGTCATTTGTAAAAAAGCTTTTAGGTAAGAATTAATTAAATTTAAACTAATTTAGCTTGTAGTTGCTG
This sequence comes from Biomphalaria glabrata, assembly GCF_947242115.1. NCBI lineage: Eukaryota > Metazoa > Mollusca > Gastropoda > Planorbidae > Biomphalaria > Biomphalaria glabrata. Next base: position 13,390,654 of record NC_074714.1, read on the forward strand.
AGAAATGACATCTCACATAAATCATTTGCAGCACATACTTTTGTACAAATATCTAGCCAAGGGAAATACTGCATTCCTCATTAGTCTTCGGACTCGAATTTATTATTATTATTTATTATTATTACTATTATCTAATCTACCCACCAAAATTATGAAATAATGCAAAGCTTCTTATTTCACACAAAAAAATCATGACATTCCCTACTATCGGCGTCCCTATCTTTTTTACTTGATTTTCATTTGTAAAAACATCAATGGCACAGCCCTTTTACGCCCGTAGCAATTTGTCCAAACCTTGTGACACCTGGGTGAACAAATCATTGACTCGACGTCAGACTAAATCGTCCTAACTTCATCACGCTTGACCACACACCTGGACTATTGTTTCATCGGAATTCTAAAATTGTTGATTTCGTTTTCCACCCCAACGATCGCCTACCATATTTGTTAAACAATTGGATAGTCAAGATAAGGTATGTCGGCCTGCATTGTTGACCTTGATTGCGTGTCACTGGCCATCTTGTCTAAACAACGACGCCGGCCACTGGTCACTCCCACTCCGCCCCTATTAATATTAGTACGCGCGAGTTAGGTTGTTTTTTTTTCTTTTATATATTCAAAGATTTTTGTTCAAATCTGATGATCCAATGTCATGCTGGTTGTTAGCCTCCCACGTGAGGGCTCCCTAATCAATGCCATTGAACATTTTTTCGCAGCAGGCTAACAAAGGCTAGTGTCAGTTGGTGGGGTTAGCTAATGATGTCAAGTACCAAAATCATCGTCAACCCCCCCCCCCGGGTCCACCCTCCACAAGGAAAAATTACCTATCAAATCTGGTGACAGGTCATTTCATCCCCGGCCATTTCATCCGCAATTAAATATTTTTGTCTTATACTTGTTGAGAAATGAACGAATAGATTTCAATAAGTAGATATATTGTAATGCGGAGTTTGTATTTAGTTATATTGTTTCTGTTTTGTTGTAGGGATGTCAATATTACAGTGAGCATATTGCGTGATGTAATGATCAAAGGCCAAGGTGTGGTGGAAGGAGGGAAAATCTTTTGTTAGATAGAAGTACGATTTGAATAATTATGTTCATGCCGCTCTACGCTCATAATGTATCATCAAAGGCCAAGGTGTGGTGGAAGTAAGGGAAATCTTTTGAGATGAGAATGATTAGAATACCTTTTATCTTGCCGCTGATAACTTATCTCCTGAAGGCCATCTCTTTCACTTTATTTGTCAATAGTCCTTTCTTAAATCTGAGCGTGTCATTTCAAACCCTGGTATAACGTTTGCTTTATTCTAATCAACTCTGACTTCAAGAAATACGCCACACTGGCCAAGAAATTACAAATGATGTAGAGCAATACGAATCAAAGAATCGTGATCTGTACCTACTAGCAATAGCCTATCTTAATTATTTTAATTAACACACAAAAAATAATTTTTACATAACTCTATATCTATAGTAGTAAAGTAATTGCGGTTGGTCATTGTGCTGGCCACATGACACCCTGCTCGTTAACCGTGGGCCACAGAAACAGATGACCTTAACAACATCTGCCCTATAGATCGCAAGGTCTGAAAGGGAAAGTTTTATTTTTATACATGTTCATTTTTATATTTTTAATGACATTCTATTCTATTCTTATGCATTAATGTAAATTCTTTTTGTCATGTACATACAAATAAATATATAAAATTTTGTTCAGTTCATACTTTTTAAAAACTGCTGTATGATGGATTAGAGGATAAAATGACCAGGGGATCAAGTGACCAAGGATGAAGTGACCAAGGATGAAATGACCGGGATCCACCCAATCTTGCCTTTGTTTAATTGTTGTTTCTTTTTTCTTAATTGGAATTTAAAACAAATAGCTACATTTAACATGCCTTCAGTCCTAAGTTCAAGTCAAGTTTCCCCTTTCAGACCTTGTGATCTCTAGGGCAGATGATGAGAAGTTCGTCTGCTTTATGGCCTATGGTGACATGTGGCCAGCACAACTAGTGTCAGGTATCCATTCGAGTTGGGCGGACTCAGATGCGTCCTAAGAAAAAACAAAATAAATTCAAAATCCCTTTCTTCGCCGTGATTCGAACCCGAAACTTTTCGGCTCGGAAGCCAAACGCTTTAACATCATATTATGCATTAAGTAATAATTAAATGTATAAAATATGTGCTCATGATATGAAGACAGTGCAGTGACATGATTGTAACAAAAGTAGTTACGACGTAACATTAGATAAACTTGAAGTAGACTTGGTCTCATGACTTTCATCTTTACAAAGCTTGTGTCTGTCTGCCTGGTAAAAAGTTTGAACATGTTTGTCTCCCTCTTCCCAATCTCGGATCAAGTTGAAACTTTGCACAATTATTTACTGTGCCTTACAAAATACGAATCAATCAGAAAATCCATTTATTAATTCATTAATTTAAAGTAAAAAAAAAAATTAGTTCCCCCTTTCAGACATTGTGATCTATGGAGGCATATGATGTAAAGGTCATCTGCTTACGCGGCCCACGGTTAACGAGGGTGTCATGTGGCCAGCACAACGACCCAATCGCCTTTATTTTTCCACAAGTAATGTCTAGTGTTAAATTAGATGTCCATATAAAAAATAATTGTATATACATTCCTCGCTGGCCGAACTATTAGCAACTGAAGGTGTCACGGGTTCGATACCCGAATAGAACCGAAAATTAAAAAAAAATTTTTTTTAATTGTTTTATTATATTTAAAGTTTACTAATGGAGGTATTGTCTTTTTTTTATTTATTTTTTAAAATGTTTATCTTTTTGTGCATTGCATCCAATCAGTCTTCTAACAGTATTGTTTACAGCGACTCATTCAATCAGTCTTCTAACAGTATTGTTTACAGCGACTCATTCAATCAGTCTTCTAACAGTATTGTCTACAACGACTCATTCAATCAGTCTTATAACAGTATTGTTTACAGCGACTCATTCAATCAGTCTTCTAACAGTATTGTCTACAACGACTCATTCAATCAGTCTTATAACAGTATTGTTTACAACGACTCATTCAATCAGTCTTCTAACAGTATTGTTTACAGCGACTCATTCAATCAGTCTTCTAACAGTATTGTTTACAACGACTCATTCAATCAGTCTTCTAACAGTATTGTTTACAACGACTCATTCAATCAGTCTTCTAACAGTATTGTTTACAACGACTCATTCAATCAGTCTTCTAACAGTATTGTTTACAGCGACTCATTCAATCAGTCTTCTAACAGTATTGTTTACAACGACTCATTCAATCAGTCTTATAACAGTATTGTCTACAACGACTCATTCAATCAGTCTTATAACAGTATTGTTTACAACGACTCATTCAATCAGTCTTCTAACAGTATTGTTTACAGCGACTCATTCAATCAGTCTTCTAACAGTATTGTTTACAACGACTCATTCAATCAGTCTTATAACAGTATTGTTTACAACGACTCATTCAATCAGTCTTATAACAGTATTGTTTACAACGACTCATTCAATCAGTCTTCTAACAGTATTGTTTACAGCGACTCATTCAATCAGTCTTCTAACAGTATTGTTTACAGCGACTCATTCAATCAGTCTTCTAACAGTATTGTCTACAACGACTCATTCAATCAGTCTTCTAACAGTATTGTTTACAACGACTCATTCAATCAGTCTTATAACAGTATTGTTTACAACGACTCATTCAATCAGTCTTATAACAGTATTGTTTACAACGACTCATTCAATCAGTCTTCTAACAGTATTGTTTACAACGAATCATTCAATCAGTCTTATAACAGTATTGTTTACAACGACTCATTCAATCAGTCTTATAACAGTATTGTCTACAACGACTCATTCAATCAGTCTTCTAACAGTATTGTTTACAACGACTCATTCAATCAGTCTTATAACAGTATTGTTTACAACGACTCATTCAATCAGTCTTATAACAGTATTGTTTACAACGACTCATTCAATCAGTCTTATAACAGTATTGTTTACAACGACTCATTCAATCAGTCTTATAACAGTATTGTTTACAGCGACTCATTCAATCAGTCTTATAACAGTATTGTTTACAGCGACTCATTCAATCAGTCTTCTAACAGTATTGTCTACAACGACTCATTCAATCAGTCTTCTAACAGTATTGTTTACAACGACTCATTCAATCAGTCTTATAACAGTATTGTTTACAGCGACTCATTCAATCAGTCTTATAACAGTATTGTTTACAACGACTCATTCAATCAGTCTTATAACAGTATTGTTTACAGCGACTCATTCAATCAGTCTTCTAACAGTATTGTTTACAACGAATCATTCAATCAGTCTTCTAACAGTATTGTTTACAACGACTCATTCAATCAGTCTTCTAACAGTATTGTCTACAACGACTCATTCAATCAGTCTTATAACAGTATTGTTTACAACGAATCATTCAATCAGTCTTATAACAGTATTGTTTAGAACGACTCATTCAATCAGTCTTATAACAGTATTGTTTACAACGACTCATTCAATCAGTCTTATAACAGTATTGTTTACAACGACTCATTCAATCAGTCTTATAACAGTATTGTTTACAACGACTCATTCAATCAGTCTTATAACAGTATTGTTTAGAACGACTCATTCAATCAGTCTTATAACAGTATTGTTTACAACGACTCATCCAATTAGTCTTCTAACAGTATTGTTTACAACGACTCATTCAATCAGTCTTATAACAGTATTGTTTACAACGACTCATTCAATCAGTCTTATAACAGTATTGTTTACAACGAATCATTCAATCAGTCTTCTAACAGTATTGTTTAGAACGACTCATCCAATCAGTCTTATAACAGTATTGTTTACAGCGACTCATTCAATCAGTCTTATAACAGTATTGTTTACAACGAATCATTCAATCAGTCTTATAACAGTATTGTTTAGAACGACTCATCCAATCAGTCTTATAACAGTATTGTTTACAACGAATCATTCAATCAGTCTTATAACAGTATTGTTTAGAACGACTCATCCAATCAGTCTTATAACAGTATTGTTTACAACGACTCATTCAATCAGTCTTATAACAGTATTGTTTACAACGACTCATTCAATCAGTCTTCTAACAGTATTGTTTACAACGACTCATTCAATCAGTCTTATAACAGTATTGTTTACAACGACTCATTCAATCAGTCTTATAACAGTATTGTTTACAACAACTCATTCAATCAGTCTTATAACAGTATTGTTTACAACGACTCATTCAATCAGTCTTCTAACAGTATTGTTTACAACGAATCATTCAATCAGTCTTCTAAAAGTATTGTTTAGAACGACTCATCCAATCAGTCTTATAACAGTATTGTTTACAGCGACTCATTCAATCAGTCTTATAACAGTATTGTTTACAACGAATCATTCAATCAGTCTTATAACAGTATTGTTTACAACGACTCATTCAATCAGTCTTATAACAGTATTGTTTACAACGAATCATTCAATCAGTCTTATAACAGTATTGTTTAGAACGACTCATCCAATCAGTCTTATAACAGTATTGTTTACAGCGACTCATTCAATCAGTCTTATAACAGTATTGTCTACAACGACTCATTCAATCAGTCTTATAACAGTATTGTTTACAGCGACTCATTCAATCAGTCTTATAACAGTATTGTTTACAACGACTCATTCAATCAGTCTTATAACAGTATTGTTTACAACGACTCATTCAATCAGTCTTATAACAGTATTGTTTACAACGACTCATTCAATCAGTCTTCTAACAGTATTGTTTACAACGACTCATTCAATCAGTCTTATAACAGTATTGTTTACAACGACTCATTCAATCAGTCTTCTAACAGTATTGTTTAGAACGACTCATCCAATCAGTCTTATAACAGTATTGTTTACAGCGACTCATTCAATCAGTCTTATAACAGTATTGTTTACAACGAATCATTCAATCAGTCTTATAACAGTATTGTTTACAACGACTCATTCAATCAGTCTTATAACAGTATTGTTTACAACGAATCATTCAATCAGTCTTATAACAGTATTGTTTAGAACGACTCATCCAATCAGTCTTATAACAGTATTGTTTACAGCGACTCATTCAATCAGTCTTCTAACAGTATTGTCTACAACGACTCATTCAATCAGTCTTATAACAGTATTGTTTACAGCGACTCATTCAATCAGTCTTATAACAGTATTGTTTACAACGACTCATTCAATCAGTCTTATAACAGTATTGTTTACAACGACTCATTCAATCAGTCTTATAACAGTATTGTTTACAACGAATCAATCAGTCTTATAACAGTATTGTTTACAGCGACTCATTCAATCAGTCTTATAACAGTATTGTCTACAACAACTCATTCAATCAGTCTTATAACAGTATTGTTTACAACGACTCATTCAATCAGTCTTATAACAGTATTGTTTACAACGACTCATTCAATCAGTCTTATAACAGTATTGTTTACAACGACTCATTCAATCAGTCTTATAACAGTATTGTCTACAACGACTCATTCAATCAGTCTTCTAACAGTATTGTTTACAGCGACTCATTCAATCAGTCTTATAACAGTATTGTTTACAGCGACTCATTCAATCAGTCTTATAACAGTATTGTCTACAACGACTCATTCAATCAGTCTTATAACAGTATTGTCTACAACGACTCATTCAATCAGTCTTATAACAGTATTGTTTACAGCGACTCATTCAATCAGTCTTATAACAGTATTGTCTACAACGACTCATTAAATCAGTCTTATAACAGTACTGTCTACAACGACTCATTCAATCAGTCTTATAACAGTATTGTCTACAACGACTCATTCAATCAGTCTTATAACAGTATTGTTTACAACGACTCATTCAATCAGTCTTCTAACAGTATTGTCTACAACGACTCATTCAATCAGTCTTATAACAGTATTGTTTACAACGACTCATTCAATCAGTCTTATAACAGTATTGTCTACAACGACACATTCAATCAGTCTTCTAACAGTATTATTTACAACGACTCATTCAATCAGTCTTATAACAGTATTGTTTACAACGACTCATCCAATCAGTCTTATAACAGTATTGTTTACAACGACTCATTCAATCAGTCTTATAACAGTATTGTTTACAACGACTCATTCAATCAGTCTTCTAACAGTATTGTTTACAACGACTCATTCAATCAGTCTTCTAACAGTATTGTTTACAGCGACTCATTCAATCAGTCTTCTAACAGTATTGTTTACAACTACTCATTCAATCAGTCTTCTAACAGTATTGTTTACAACGACTCATTCAATCAGTCTTCTAACAGTATTGTTTACAGCGACTCATTCAATCAGTCTTATAACAGTATTGTTTACAACGACTCATTCAATCAGTCTTATAACAGTATTGTTTACAACGACTCATTCAATCAGTCTTATAACAGTATTGTTTACAACGACTCATTCAATCAGTCTTATAACAGTATTGTCTACAACGACTCATTCAATCAGTCTTCTAACAGTATTGTTTACAACGACTCATTCAATCAGTCTTATAACAGTATTGTTTACAACGACTCATTCAATCAGTCTTCTAACAGTATTGTCTACAACGACTCATTCAATCAGTCTTCTAACAGTATTGTTTACAACGACTCATTCAATCAGTCTTATAACAGTATTGTTTACAACGACTCATTCAATCAGTCTTCTAACAGTATTGTCTACAACGACTCATTCAATCAGTCTTATAACAGTATTGTTTACAACGACTCATTCAATCAGTCTTATAACAGTATTGTCTACAACGACTCATTCAATCAGTCTTCTAACAGTATTATTTACAACGACTCATTCAATCAGTCTTATAACAGTATTGTTTACAACGACTCATCCAATCAGTCTTATAACAGTATTGTTTACAACGACTCATTCAATCAGTCTTATAACAGTATTGTTTACAACGACTCATTCAATCAGTCTTATAACAGTATTGTTTACAACGACTCATTCAATCAGTCTTATAACAGTATTGTTTACAACGACTCATTCAATCAGTCTTCTAACAGTATTGTTTACAACGACTCATTCAATCAGTCTTATAACAGTATTGTTTAGAACGACTCATTCAATCAGTCTTATAACAGTATTGTTTACAACGACTCATTCAATCAGTCTTCTAACAGTATTGTTTACAACGACTCATTCAATCAGTCTTCTAACAGTATTGTCTACAACGACTCATTCAATCAGTCTTCTAACAGTATTGTTTACAACGACTCATTCAATCAGTCTTCTAACAGTATTGTTTACAACGACTCATTCAATCAGTCTTATAACAGTATTGTCTACAACGACTCATTCAATCAGTCTTATAACAGTATTGTCTACAACGACTCATTCAATCAGTCTTATAACAGTATTGTCTACAACGACTCATTCAATCAGTCTTATAACAGTATTGTCTACAACGACTCATTCAATCAGTCTTATAACAGTATTGTTTACAACGACTCATTCAATCAGTCTTCTAACAGTATTGTCTACAACGACTCATTCAATCAGTCTTATAACAGTATTGTCTACAATGACTCATTCAATCAGTCTTATAACAGTATTGTTTACAACGACTCATTCAATCAGTCTTCTAACAGTATTGTTTACAACAACTCATTCAATCAGTCTTATAACAGTATTGTTTACAACAACTCATTCAATCAGTCTTATAACAGTATTGTTTACAACGACTCATTCAATCAGTCTTATAACAGTATTGTTTACAACAACTCATTCAATCAGTCTTATAACAGTATTGTTTACAACGACTCATTCAATCAGTCTTCTAACAGTATTGTTTACAACAACTCATTCAATCAGTCTTATAACAGTATTGTTTACAACAACTCATTCAATCAGTCTTATAACAGTATTGTTTACAACGACTCATTCAATCAGTCTTATAACAGTATTGTTTACAACGACTCATTCAATCAGTCTTCTAACAGTATTGTTTACAACAACTCATTCAATCAGTCTTATAACAGTATTGTTTACAACAACTCATTCAATCAGTCTTATAACAGTATTGTTTACAACGACTCATTCAATCAGTCTTATAACAGTATTGTTTACAACGACTCATTCAATCAGTCTTATAACAGTATTGTTTACAACGACTCATTCAATCAGTCTTCTAACAGTATTGTTTACAACAACTCATTCAATCAGTCTTATAACAGTATTGTTTACAACAACTCATTCAATCAGTCTTATAACAGTATTGTTTACAACGACTCATTCAATCAGTCTTATAACAGTATTGTTTACAACGACTCATTCAATCAGTCTTATAACAGTATTGTTTACAACAACTCATTCAATCAGTCTTATAACAGTATTGTCTACAACGACTCATTCAATCAGTCTTATAACAGTATTGTTTACAACGACTCATTCAATCAGTCTTATAACAGTATTGTTTACAACGACTCATTCAATCAGTCTTATAACAGTATTGTTTACAACAACTCATTCAATCAGTCTTATAACAGTATTGTTTACAACGACTCATTCAATCAGTCTTATAACAGTATTGTTTACAACGACTCATTCAATCAGTCTTCTAACAGTATTGTTTACAACGACTCATTCAATCAGTCTTATAACAGTATTGTTTACAACGACTCATTCAATCAGTCTTCTAACAGTATTGTTTAGAACGACTCATCCAATCAGTCTTATAACAGTATTGTTTACAACGACTCATTCAATCAGTCTTATAACAGTATTGTTTACAACGACTCATTCAATCAGTCTTATAACAGTATTGTTTACAACAACTCATTCAATCAGTCTTATAACAGTATTGTTTACAACGACTCATTCAATCAGTCTTATAACAGTATTGTTTACAACGACTCATTCAATCAGTCTTCTAACAGTATTGTTTACAACGACTCATTCAATCAGTCTTATAACAGTATTGTTTACAACGACTCATTCAATCAGTCTTCTAACAGTATTGTTTAGAACGACTCATCCAATCAGTCTTATAACAGTATTGTTTACAGCGACTCATTCAATCAGTCTTATAACAGTATTGTTTACAACGAATCATTCAATCAGTCTTATAACAGTATTGTTTACAACGACTCATTCAATCAGTCTTATAACAGTATTGTTTACAACGAATCATTCAATCAGTCTTATAACAGTATTGTTTACAACGACTCATTCAATCAGTCTTATAACAGTATTGTTTACAACGAATCATTCAATCAGTCTTATAACAGTATTGTTTAGAACGACTCATCCAATCAGTCTTATAACAGTATTGTTTACAGCGACTCATTCAATCAGTCTTATAACAGTATTGTCTACAACGACTCATTCAATCAGTCTTATAACAGTATTGTTTACAGCGACTCATTCAATCAGTCTTATAACAGTATTGTTTACAACGACTCATTCAATCAGTCTTATAACAGTATTGTTTACAACGACTCATTCAATCAGTCTTATAACAGTATTGTTTACAACGACTCATTCAATCAGTCTTCTAACAGTATTGTTTACAACGACTCATTCAATCAGTCTTATAACAGTATTGTTTACAACGACTCATTCAATCAGTCTTCTAACAGTATTGTTTAGAACGACTCATCCAATCAGTCTTATAACAGTATTGTTTACAGCGACTCATTCAATCAGTCTTATAACAGTATTGTTTACAACGAATCATTCAATCAGTCTTATAACAGTATTGTTTACAACGACTCATTCAATCAGTCTTATAACAGTATTGTTTACAACGAATCATTCAATCAGTCTTATAACAGTATTGTTTAGAACGACTCATCCAATCAGTCTTATAACAGTATTGTTTACAGCGACTCATTCAATCAGTCTTCTAACAGTATTGTCTACAACGACTCATTCAATCAGTCTTATAACAGTATTGTTTACAGCGACTCATTCAATCAGTCTTATAACAGTATTGTTTACAACGACTCATTCAATCAGTCTTATAACAGTATTGTTTACAACGACTCATTCAATCAGTCTTATAACAGTATTGTTTACAACGAATCAATCAGTCTTATAACAGTATTGTTTACAGCGACTCATTCAATCAGTCTTATAACAGTATTGTCTACAACAACTCATTCAATCAGTCTTATAACAGTATTGTTTACAACGACTCATTCAATCAGTCTTATAACAGTATTGTTTACAACGACTCATTCAATCAGTCTTATAACAGTATTGTTTACAACGACTCATTCAATCAGTCTTATAACAGTATTGTCTACAACGACTCATTCAATCAGTCTTCTAACAGTATTGTTTACAGCGACTCATTCAATCAGTCTTATAACAGTATTGTTTACAGCGACTCATTCAATCAGTCTTATAACAGTATTGTCTACAACGACTCATTCAATCAGTCTTATAACAGTATTGTCTACAACGACTCATTCAATCAGTCTTATAACAGTATTGTTTACAGCGACTCATTCAATCAGTCTTATAACAGTATTGTCTACAACGACTCATTAAATCAGTCTTATAACAGTACTGTCTACAACGACTCATTCAATCAGTCTTATAACAGTATTGTCTACAACGACTCATTCAATCAGTCTTATAACAGTATTGTTTACAACGACTCATTCAATCAGTCTTCTAACAGTATTGTCTACAACGACTCATTCAATCAGTCTTATAACAGTATTGTTTACAACGACTCATTCAATCAGTCTTATAACAGTATTGTCTACAACGACACATTCAATCAGTCTTCTAACAGTATTATTTACAACGACTCATTCAATCAGTCTTATAACAGTATTGTTTACAACGACTCATCCAATCAGTCTTATAACAGTATTGTTTACAACGACTCATTCAATCAGTCTTATAACAGTATTGTTTACAACGACTCATTCAATCAGTCTTCTAACAGTATTGTTTACAACGACTCATTCAATCAGTCTTCTAACAGTATTGTTTACAGCGACTCATTCAATCAGTCTTCTAACAGTATTGTTTACAACTACTCATTCAATCAGTCTTCTAACAGTATTGTTTACAACGACTCATTCAATCAGTCTTCTAACAGTATTGTTTACAGCGACTCATTCAATCAGTCTTATAACAGTATTGTTTACAACGACTCATTCAATCAGTCTTATAACAGTATTGTTTACAACGACTCATTCAATCAGTCTTATAACAGTATTGTTTACAACGACTCATTCAATCAGTCTTATAACAGTATTGTCTACAACGACTCATTCAATCAGTCTTCTAACAGTATTGTTTACAACGACTCATTCAATCAGTCTTATAACAGTATTGTTTACAACGACTCATTCAATCAGTCTTCTAACAGTATTGTCTACAACGACTCATTCAATCAGTCTTCTAACAGTATTGTTTACAACGACTCATTCAATCAGTCTTATAACAGTATTGTTTACAACGACTCATTCAATCAGTCTTCTAACAGTATTGTCTACAACGACTCATTCAATCAGTCTTATAACAGTATTGTTTACAACGACTCATTCAATCAGTCTTATAACAGTATTGTCTACAACGACTCATTCAATCAGTCTTCTAACAGTATTATTTACAACGACTCATTCAATCAGTCTTATAACAGTATTGTTTACAACGACTCATCCAATCAGTCTTATAACAGTATTGTTTACAACGACTCATTCAATCAGTCTTATAACAGTATTGTTTACAACGACTCATTCAATCAGTCTTATAACAGTATTGTTTACAACGACTCATTCAATCAGTCTTATAACAGTATTGTTTACAACGACTCATTCAATCAGTCTTCTAACAGTATTGTTTACAACGACTCATTCAATCAGTCTTATAACAGTATTGTTTAGAACGACTCATTCAATCAGTCTTATAACAGTATTGTTTACAACGACTCATTCAATCAGTCTTCTAACAGTATTGTTTACAACGACTCATTCAATCAGTCTTCTAACAGTATTGTCTACAACGACTCATTCAATCAGTCTTCTAACAGTATTGTTTACAACGACTCATTCAATCAGTCTTCTAACAGTATTGTTTACAACGACTCATTCAATCAGTCTTATAACAGTATTGTCTACAACGACTCATTCAATCAGTCTTATAACAGTATTGTCTACAACGACTCATTCAATCAGTCTTATAACAGTATTGTCTACAACGACTCATTCAATCAGTCTTATAACAGTATTGTCTACAACGACTCATTCAATCAGTCTTATAACAGTATTGTTTACAACGACTCATTCAATCAGTCTTCTAACAGTATTGTCTACAACGACTCATTCAATCAGTCTTATAACAGTATTGTCTACAATGACTCATTCAATCAGTCTTATAACAGTATTGTTTACAACGACTCATTCAATCAGTCTTCTAACAGTATTGTTTACAACAACTCATTCAATCAGTCTTATAACAGTATTGTTTACAACAACTCATTCAATCAGTCTTATAACAGTATTGTTTACAACGACTCATTCAATCAGTCTTATAACAGTATTGTTTACAACAACTCATTCAATCAGTCTTATAACAGTATTGTTTACAACGACTCATTCAATCAGTCTTCTAACAGTATTGTTTACAACAACTCATTCAATCAGTCTTATAACAGTATTGTTTACAACAACTCATTCAATCAGTCTTATAACAGTATTGTTTACAACGACTCATTCAATCAGTCTTATAACAGTATTGTTTACAACGACTCATTCAATCAGTCTTCTAACAGTATTGTTTACAACAACTCATTCAATCAGTCTTATAACAGTATTGTTTACAACAACTCATTCAATCAGTCTTATAACAGTATTGTTTACAACGACTCATTCAATCAGTCTTATAACAGTATTGTTTACAACGACTCATTCAATCAGTCTTATAACAGTATTGTTTACAACGACTCATTCAATCAGTCTTCTAACAGTATTGTTTACAACAACTCATTCAATCAGTCTTATAACAGTATTGTTTACAACAACTCATTCAATCAGTCTTATAACAGTATTGTTTACAACGACTCATTCAATCAGTCTTATAACAGTATTGTTTACAACGACTCATTCAATCAGTCTTATAACAGTATTGTTTACAACAACTCATTCAATCAGTCTTATAACAGTATTGTCTACAACGACTCATTCAATCAGTCTTATAACAGTATTGTTTACAACGACTCATTCAATCAGTCTTATAACAGTATTGTTTACAACGACTCATTCAATCAGTCTTATAACAGTATTGTTTACAACAACTCATTCAATCAGTCTTCTAACAGTATTGTCTACAACGACTCATTCAATCAGTCTTATAACAGTATTGTTTACAACGACTCATTCAATCAGTCTTATAACAGTATTGTTTACAACGACTCATTCAATCAGTCTTCTAACAGTATTGTCTACAACGACTCATTCAATCAGTCTTCTAACAGTATTGTTTACAACGACTCATTCAATCAGTCTTCTAACAGTATTGTCTACAACGACTCATTCAATCAGTCTTCTAACAGTATTGTCTACAACGACTCATTCAATCAGTCTTCTAACAGTATTGTCTACAACGACTCATTCAATCAGTCTTATAACAGTATTGTCTACAACGACTCATTCAATCAGTCTTCTAACAGTATTGTTTACAACGACTCATTCAATCAGTCTTCTAACAGTATTGTCTACAACGACTCATTCAATCAGTCTTATAACAGTATTGTCTACAACTACTTATTCAATCAGTCTTATAACAGTATTGTTTACAACGACTCATTCAATCAGTCTTCTAACAGTATTGTCTACAACGACTCATTCAATCAGTCTTCTAACAGTATTGTCTACAACAACTCATTCAATCAGTCTTCTAACAGTATTGTCTACAACAACTCATTCAATCAGTCTTCTAACAGTATTGTTTACAACGACTCATTCAATCAGTCTTATAACAGTATTGTTTACAACGACTCATTCAATCAGTCTTATAACAGTATTGTTTACAACGACTCATTCAATCAGTCTTATAACAGTATTGTTTACAACGACTCATTCAATCAGTCTTATAACAGTATTGTTTACAACGACTCATTCAATCAGTCTTATAACAGTATTGTTTACAACGACTCATTCAATCAGTCTTATAACAGTATTGTTTACAACGACTCATCCAATCAGTCTTATAACAGTATTGTTTACAACGACTCATTCAATCAGTCTTATAACAGTATTGTTTACAACGACTCATTCAATCAGTCTTATAACAGTATTGTTTACAACGACTCATTCAATCAGTCTTATAACAGTATTGTTTACAACGACTCATTCAATCAGTCTTCTAACAGTATTGTTTACAACGACTCATTCAATCAGTCTTCTAACAGTATTGTTTACAACGACTCATTCAATCAGTCTTATAACAGTATTGTTTACAACGACTCATTCAATCAGTCTTATAACAGTATTGTTTACAACGACTCATTCAATCAGTCTTATAACTGTATTGTTTACAACGACTCATTCAATCAGTCTTATAACAGTATTGTTTACAACGACTCATTCAATCAGTCTTCTAACAGTATTGTTTACAACGACTCATTCAATCAGTCTTATAACAGTATTGTTTACAACGACTCATTCAATCAGTCTTATAACAGTATTGTTTACAACGACTCATTCAATCAGTCTTCTAACAGTATTGTTTACAACGACTCATTCAATCAGTCTTCTAACAGTATTGTCTACAACAACTCATTCAATCAGTCTTATAACAGTATTGTTTACAGCGACTCATTCAATCAGTCTTATAACAGTATTGTTTACAACGACTCATTCAATCAGTCTTATAACAGTATTGTTTACAACGACTCAATCAATCAGTCTTATAACAGTATTGTTTACAACGAATCATTCAATCAGTCTTATAACAGTATTGTTTACAACGACTCATTCAATCAGTCTTATAACAGTATTGTTTACAACGACTCATTCAATCAGTCTTATAACAGTATTGTTTACAACGACTCATTCAATCAGTCTTCTAACAGTATTGTTTACAACGACTCATTCAATCAGTCTTATAACAGTATTGTTTACAACGACTCATCCAATCAGTCTTATAACAGTATTGTTTACAACGACTCATTCAATCAGTCTTATAACAGTATTGTTTACAGCGACTCATCCAATCAGTCTTATAACAGTATTGTTTACAACGACTCATCCAATCAGTCTTATAACAGTATTGTTTACAACGACTCATCCAATCAGTCTTATAACAGTATTGTTTACAACGACTCATTCAATCAGTCTTATAACAGTATTGTTTACAACGACTCATTCAATCAGTCTTATAACAGTATTGTTTACAACGACTCATTCAATCAGTCTTATAACAGTATTGTTTACAACGACTCATTCAATCAGTCTTCTAACAGTATTGTTTACAACGACTCATTCAATCAGTCTTATAACAGTATTGTTTACAACGACTCATTCAATCAGTCTTATAACAGTATTGTTTACAACGACTCATTCAATCAGTCTTCTAACAGTATTGTTTAGAACGACTCATCCAATCAGTCTTATAACAGTATTGTTTACAACGACTCATTCAATCAGTCTTCTAACAGTATTGTTTACAACGACTCATTCAATCAGTCTTCTAACAGTATTGTTTACAACGACTCATCCAATCAGTCTTCTAACAGTATTGTTTACAACGACTCATTCAATCAGTCTTATAACAGTATTGTTTACAACAACTCATTCAATCAGTCTTATAACAGTATTGTTTACAACGACTCATTCAATCAGTCTTATAACAGTATTGTTTACAACGACTCATTCAATCAGTCTTCTAACATTATTGTTTACAACGACTCATTCAATCAGTCTTCTAACAGTATTGTTTACAACGACTCATTCAATCAGTCTTCTAACAGTATTGTTTACAACGACTCATTCAATCAGTCTTATAACAGTATTGTTTACAGCGACTCATTCAATCAGTCTTCTAACAGTATTGTTTACAACGACTCATTCAATCAGTCTTCTAACAGTATTGTTTACAGCGACTCATTCAATCAGTCTTATAACAGTATTGTTTACAACGACTCATTCAATCAGTCTTATAACAGTATTGTTTACAGCGACTCATTCAATCAGTCTTCTAACAGTATTGTTTACAACGACTCATCCAATCAGTCTTATAACAGTATTGTTTACAACGACTCATTCAATCAGTCTTCTAACAGTATTGTTTACAACGACTCATTCAATCAGTCTTATAACAGTATTGTTTACAACGACTCATTCAATCAGTCTTATAACAGTATTGTTTACAACGACTCATTCAATGAGTCTTATAACAGTATTGTTTAGAACGACTCATTCAATCAGTCTTATAACAGTATTGTTTACAACGACTCATTCAATCAGTCTTATAACAGTATTGTTTACAACGACTCATCCAATCAGTCTTATAACAGTATTGTTTACAACGACAAATTCAATCAGTCTTATAACAGTATTGTTTACAACGACTCATTCAATGAGTCTTATAACAGTATTGTTTAGAACGACTCATTCAATCAGTCTTATAACAGTATTGTTTACAACGACTCATTCAATCAGTCTTCTAACAGTATTGTTTACAACGACTCATTCAATCAGTCTTCTAACAGTATTGTTTACAGCGACTCATTCAATCAGTCTTCTAACAGTATTGTCTACAACAACTCATTCAATCAGTCTTATAACAGTATTGTTTACAGCGACTCATTCAATCAGTCTTATAACAGTATTGTTTACAACGACTCATTCAATCAGTCTTATAACAGTATTGTTTACAACGACTCATTCAATCAGTCTTATAACAGTATTGTTTACAACGACTCATCCAATCAGTCTTATAACAGTATTGTTTAGAACGACTCATTCAATCAGTCTTATAACAGTATTGTTTACAACGACTCATTCAATCAGTCTTCTAACAGTATTGTTTACAACGACTCATTCAATCAGTCTTATAACAGTATTGTTTACAACAACTCATTCAATCAGTCTTATAACAGTATTGTCTACAGCGACTCATTCAATCAGTCTTATAACAGTATTGTTTACAGCGACTCATTCAATCAGTCTTCTAACAGTATTGTTTACAACGACTCATTCAATCAGTCTTATAACAGTATTGTTTACAGCGACTCATTCAATCAGTCTTCTAACAGTATTGTTTACAACGACTCATTCAATCAGTCTTCTAACAGTATTGTTTACAACGACTCATTCAATCAGTCTTATAACAGTATTGTTTACAGCGACTCATTCAATCAGTCTTCTAACAGTATTGTTTACAACGACTCATTCAATCAGTCTTCTAACAGTATTGTTTACAACGACTCATTCAATCAGTCTTATAACAGTATTGTTTTCAACGACTCATTCAATCAGTCTTATAACAGTATTGTTTACAACGACTCATTCAATCAGTCTTCTAACAGTATTGTTTACAACGACTCATTCAATCAGTCTTCTAACAGTATTGTTTACAGCGACTCATTCAATCAGTCTTCTAACAGTATTGTCTACAACAACTCATTCAATCAGTCTTATAACAGTATTGTTTACAACGACTCATTCAATCAGTCTTCTAACAGTATTGTTTACAACGACTCATTCAATCAGTCTTATAACAGTATTGTTTACAACGACTCATTCAATCAGTCTTCTAACAGTATTGTTTACAACGACTCATTCAATCAGTCTTATAACAATATTGTTTACAACGACTCATTCAATCAGTCTTATAACAGTATTGTTTACAACGACTCATTCAATCAGTCTTATAACAGTATTGTTTACAACGACTCATTCAATCAGTCTTATAACAGTATTGTTTACAACGACTCATTCAATCAGTCTTATAACAGTATTGTCTACTCCGACTCATTCAATCAGTCTTCTAACAGTATTGTTTACAACGACTCATTCAATCAGTCTTCTAACATTATTGTTTACAACGACTCATTCAATCAGTCTTATAACAGTATTGTTTACAACGACTCATTCAATCAGTCTTATAACAGTATTGTTTACAACGACTCATTCAATCAGTCTTATAACAGTATTGTTTACAACGACTCATTCAATCAGTCTTATAACAGTATTGTTTACAACGACTCATCCAATCAGTCTTCTAACAGTATTGTTTACAACGACTCATTCAATCAGTCTTCTAACAGTATTGTTTACAACGACTCATTCAATCAGTCTTATAACAGTATTGTTTACAATGACTCATTCAATCAGTCTTATAACAGTATTGTTTACAACGACTCATCCAATCAGTCTTATAACAGTATTGTTTACAACGACTCATTCAATCAGTCTTATAACAGTATTGTCTACAACGACTCATCCAATCAGTCTTCTAACAGTATTGTTTACAACGATTCATTCAATCAGTCTTCTAACAGTATTGTTTACAACGACTCATTCAATCAGTCTTATAACAGTATTGTCTACAACGACTCATTCAATCAGTCTTCTAACAGTATTGTTTACAACGACTCATTCAATCAGTCTTCTAACAGTATTGTTTACAACGATTCATTCAATCAGTCTTCTAACAGTATTGTTTACAACGACTCATTCAATCAGTCTTCTAACAGTATTGTCTACAACGACTCATTCAATCAGTCTTCTAACAGTATTGTTTACAACGACTCATTCAATCAGTCTTATAACAGTATTGTTTACAACGACTCATTCAATCAGTCTTATAACAGTATTGTTTACAACGACTCATTCAATCAGTCTTATAACAGTATTGTTTACAACGACTCATTCAATCAGTCTTCTAACAGTATTGTTTACAACGACTCATTCAATCAGTCTTATAACAGTATTGTTTACAACGACTCATTCAATCAGTCTTCTAACAGTATTGTTTACAACGACTCATTCAATCAGTCTTCTAACAGTATTGTTTACAACGACTCATCCAATTAGTCTTCTAACAGTATTGTTTACAACGACTCATTCAATCAGTCTTATAACAGTATTGTTTACAACGACTCATTCAATCAGTCTTATAACAGTATTGTTTACAACGACTCATTCAATCAGTCTTATAACAGTATTGTCTACAACGACTCATTCAATCAGTCTTCTAACAGTATTGTTTACAACGACTCATCCAATCAGTCTTCTAACAGTATTGTTTACAACGATTCATTCAATCAGTCTTCTAACAGTATTGTTTACAACGACTCATTCAATCAGTCTTCTAACAGTATTGTTTACAACGACTCATTCAATCAGTCTTCTAACAGTATTGTTTACAACGACTCATCCAATCAGTCTTATAACAGTATTGTTTACAACGACTCATTCAATCAGTCTTCTAACAGTATTGTTTACAACGACTCATTCAATCAGTCTTATAACAGTATTGTTTACAACGACTCATTCAATCAGTCTTCTAACAGTATTGTTTACAACGACTCATTCAATCAGTCTTCTAACAGTATTGTTTACAACGACTCATTCAATCAGTCTTCTAACAGTATTGTTTACAACGACTCATTCAATCAGTCTTCTAACAGTATTGTTTACAACGACTCATTCAATCAGTCTTATAACAGTATTGTTTACAACGACTCATCCAATCAGTCTTCTAACAGTATTGTCTACAACGACTCATTCAATCAGTCTTATAACAGTATTGTTTACAACGACTCATCCAATCAGTCTTCTAACAGTATTGTTTACAACGACTCATTCAATCAGTCTTCTAACAGTATTGTTTACAACGACTCATTCAATCAGTCTTATAACAGTATTGTTTACAACGACTCATCCAATCAGTCTTCTAACAGTATTGTCTACAACGACTCATTCAATCAGTCTTATAACAGTATTGTTTACAACGACTCATCCAATCAGTCTTCTAACAGTATTGTTTACAACGACTCATCCAATCAGTCTTCTAACAGTATTGTTTACAACGACTCATTCAATCAGTCTTCTAACAGTATTGTTTACAACGACTCATCCAATCAGTCTTCTAACAGTATTGTTTACAACGACTCATTCAAGTCGCACAATGGGCGAAACCTTCTGGACAAAACTTCAAACCTTCTGGACAAAACTTCAAACCTTCTGGACAAAACTTCAAACCTTCTGGACAAAACTTCAAACCTTCTGGACAAAACTTCAAACCTGGGTGGACACGGTTTGATGTTTGATATTCAAAACACTTAATTATACTTTGTTTTAATATCTTTTAAATAGATTGATACTCCTGGGAGTTGGGAGGATATGTGGTCAATCCTTCACTTTTCTTTACACGACTAAAATATGATCTTGCATGTCATTATACTACAGCTGTTGGGTTTATGTTTGTTTTGATATGTTTATAATACGTCATGATTATTTGTTGTGATGTTTTAAGAAAACTACTTAAAAGGATGTGACTTAATAAAATGAGAGCTTTAATAAATATGAATTCTCTGTTACAATGCATTATTATGTTTATTTTTCTACATTGATTATCTAAAGTTTAATGGCTGATGGAACAGATGTTGAGATGTAGAAGCAGGTTAAAAAAAAATATAGTCACCATTGTGATTCCCTATTTTATGTCGAAAGAAAGATAAAATGTTTTGTTTTTTTTAGAATTGTATCTTGGGCCTGTTGTGTCCTACATTTTTATTCATGTATATGGACATCCAATTGGCTGCTTGGTTCGAGATTAAATTCACATTAAACTTTGGCAGTAGATTTCCGTTTGGTTTTAAATTCAAACCCCATTTACTTCCACTCATAAATAAATATAGACTGGCCGATAAAAGAGTTTTATGAAACGAAAATTTGTGACTTGCAATTTTGTGTATTTTATCATACAGCATTTATGTTTTGTTTAATCTCTAAGACTGAAGATCATGCAACTTTTCAGAATTCGGAAATCCGACAACAATAGATATACACGTTTTTAAGTTACATGAAGTTATTTCCTTTTTCCAGTCTATATTTATGTATGTCTATGCTTCCACTGTTATGGCACGATGAGGAAGTTTGCGGGACAAGTTATTTGTTTCACAAAAAGGGAAAGTGTTTGCCTTAGAGACAATGGCGTGACTAGTAAAAACAAGACTAGGACTTTTGGAAGAATATCAAAATGTAAACTGATTACTTTTGGCAGCTTTAGAAAGAGGGTTTTATGAACGCAGAGATTTAGCTTGACGACATTCGACGGTTTCCTTCATTATTAGTAAACTTCTTGTTCAACATTCATTCAGCGTCGACTGACTTCTATTGTTGGCCTTTCGACTGTGTTATTTGATTTCGTTATTTGAGTCTTACCTCTGTTTGACTTAGCTGCATACGATACAGCGTGAAAGTCACCACAATTTTGTATAATTTAAAAGGTAGACCATTTGAAGTGTACATGATTTCATATCCATCTATAAACTTTATCGCAAATGTTAATTATAGATTTGAACTCAATCATTGTTTCTTCTGGACGAAATTTATTCACAGCTCTAATAGAAACGAGGAAATAGAGAATGCTTTCATTGATTTAGTCTTAGCGTACGGAATAAGAAAAGTGCTATTACCTCTACACATCTCTGTCTTTATAAATATATCATGATCTTATGTTTTTGTTTTATGGCTCTGTTAATTTACTATTACAACTGCTTGTGACAAGTCAAAAACTCGCTGTCAGAGTCACTCTAAATTATCACAGCATTAATTATTATTTTTCATTATTTATTTATTTTATTTTAATTATTTCCCCATCCAACCCCTAAATCATTCACCCGCCACACCTTTTCCGCTCCAGGCTAGACTTAGTTGACCACCTTGGAGATAGCTAAGGCGCGTCCTTTCATTTATCAGCCCTTGATCGGGGAAAGGTAAACACACAACCTCTTTTGTCTTGCCCGCCGGATGTCTGAAGGACGGTCGCGGTTGACACCGCCTTGGTTTGAATGCAAGCTAATCCTTCTCCCCCCCCCCCCTTCACTCACGTCTCTCTTTGATCTAAGAGATTACACTGGTCAACACACCGCGTGATATTCCAAGGTGCGGCTCCCACCTCGAGTCAAATCCACCCACGTGTGAGATGAAACTTAGCCTAGGACATTTCCTGTGTCCGCTCACATTTTCCAGGCCTTTGTATATAAGGTAAATTAAATAAAGTCAGACCCTCTCTTTCTCATTCGAGCTGAGCTATCGAGTCTGGACTATATCACTTATTCTTTCTCCTAGAGGAATACCTGGTGCCTCCCTCAGGTGTCTGCCTATTTATCGGATCACTTACCTGCCTATTTGCCTACTGGCCTATCTATGTGTTTAGTGCTAATCAGCGCTGCACTTGCCTAGTTGCTATCAAGAATCACCTATTGCCTAGTTACTGGATCAACGATCCATTTACCTGCAGTTGTGCTTAGTGCTATTCAGCGCTGCATTTGCCTACTGAGATCTACTCAACTCTACTACTTGGCGCTATCGGCATTGCCCGCCTATTCGACAGCCCACCTGTCAAGCTATTAGGCGCGACGTCCCTATAGAGTCAGATCTGTGCGAGACGTCATAGCTACGCCAACCCTCTGCAACTCACTGGACATATCCTGTTACTCACACTGCCCACGGCAGATCAGCTCTGCCCGCAGTAACCTTGTGCCCACGGTATCCGGCCACCCGCCATACTGTGCCCACTACAGATACTAGACCTTGGGACTGAGACTCCACAAGAGCTATATCGCCGGCGTCCCTCTATCCGCTAGAGCGCCACCTCCAGCTGCAGAACCTCAAGCCAGGACCCAGCCAGCTGCGACAACAACAGGACAACCAGCTAAGTCAGAGGACAAAGTGACATACTCTCTTATTATGTGCAAGAGTGATGATTAAACATAGAATATACTAGAGATAGATGCTAACCCTCCCCCTTTTTATTATTATATGTATATTTATGTAAATAAATATCCTTTATTTTAACTTTTGTATCTATCTTTCATTGCTTTGTCTCGTTGCGTGCCTGCTCCCGATTCATATGCTGATAAGTGGGGGTGTGATTGCTTTCAAAAATAATCATCCCCTAGACATAAAACGTGCCAAACACACGTCACATTTCCCCACTTGTCACATTTTGGCGAGCCCGTCCGTGGATTTAACCCATAGTACAGCAGGCACGAACAGGCAGCAATAACTAAATTCGATATCAATATTTTTCTTTCTAAAAATATTTATAAGTATCATCACTTCGCATTATCAAGAGTGTCACTTCTGTCATATTTTATTTATTACTATTATTGCATTTTATGTGTAACATTTCCTTGCAGGAACTTTGTGATTAACTTAGGCAGACACCGCATTCCTTCTGCACTTTTTCCTGTAACAATTGCTCTCCAGTGGCCCTTTCCGCTATTCCATTTCATACTTTTTCTAATCCGTCCTCTATTATCATGGACTCAACAGAATTAGATTCTGAAGTTGAGGAGATTATGATGCTCCTTGGATATGAAGACCCCAAGGTGGAAGACATCGTACGCCGGTTGATTGACAATGAAAGAAAATTCAAGCAAGAAATGGAAGAATTGGACAAAGCCCATGCACAGGAAACACCAGAAATCAGACAGAGCTATAGGCCGCAGAGTTTGGAGCTGAACACCACACCGGCAAGACAAGACCAGGAAGCAGAGGAGAGCAAAACCACGACTCACATCCAAAGCGGGTACACTGCCCAAACGGACACAGAAGTTGCTGCCAAGGATGAAGCTTTCATACCTGATATCCCTCCTCTCGATGATTCCACATTGTCCACCCAGCCCAACCCTCCTGCTGAGTCTAATAGTCCTGCAAACTGCGACGCCCCAATTCAGCCCATGCCCCCAAGCCAACCCCAACCTAAAAAGGCACCAGTCCAACAACCAGCCTTGCACAAAAACGGCAACTTTCCAGCACGTAAGCCTCGTCATGACCAGAACAACCAAGCCCACCGTGACTGTAACAACAGCACGCGTGGCAACAAACCTAACCGTGCCTACCGTGACTGCAACAACAGCATGCGTAGCCACCAACCCAACCGCCAAAAGCAGCAGGCCTCACAGACCATTTCAGTAATGACCGCGGTCCCCAAACCCTCTGCGTCTAATCAGCAAACACGCACTGATAGAACAGCGGGCGACCCATACGTCATATCAACACTGACTGTGGCCCCTGAGCACACTGCCCTTGGCTCTAGGAAAACGGAAGTCCTACCGGCACTTCCTCACCCTGTCTCATCTTCCCCCGGGATAGAGAAGATTCTGGTTAACGGACGGTACGTCCGGTCCCTATTTGACACAGGCTGTGCGGTAAGCTCAGTTATCTGCAAAGCACTGGTTGATCCGGCTGATCTCACAGATAGAACTGTGACGATTCAGTCCCTTGACCGTGAGATTCCTCCAAAGATTCTTCCTATTGCTAGGGTCCACGTAGAATGCAAGTACGTACACGGCACCATTGACGCAGCCGTCATGGACACGCCAGTATATGACTTCATTCTAGGCTCCAAATATGTCCCTCTTGGAGTAGTCAACAAACCGTACTTCTCTCTGCCCATCGGTAGATCGACGAAGCAGAGACGTGGCAGCAACCAGCAGGTTGGAAACCCTGGTCGCCACACTAACACGCCTAGTCCCGACTCATCAGCGAAGCTCAAACCACTCCGCCCTGGCATTGACACTGCTAGGAAGTCACGAGTTAAAGTGTGCCCGCGCACTCGTGAGGGTAAACTTGACCCAGGCTACTCAGCCAAAATTAAGCAACATTCCTCTGACATTGACAGTGTCAGGATGCCCCGAGGTAAGATGAACCCTTGCTCTCGTGGTCTCACTCCTTTTCATGGCTCCTCAGCCCCCATTCCAAATCAACCTTCCCCTGGCATTGATAGTGTCAGGAAGTCACGAGGTAAGCCGAACCCACGCGCTCGTGAAAACATTTCTCTTCGTGGCTCCTCAGCCACCAATCAATATCAACCTTCCCCTGGCATTGACCGTGTCAGGAAGCCACGATGTAAGCCGAATGGTCGCACTCGTGGGGACGTTCTCGATCAGAACTCCACATTCTTTATCAGGCCACTCTTCCCTGACATTGATCGTGTCAGACGAAACCGAGGTAAGCTGACCACTTACTCTCGTGAAGAAGCGCCTCACAGCGGCCTTGGAGGTAAGCCCCAACGGGCACACGAGCCTTGGGCACCCCGCCTAAACCCCAATCACCCTCCCCAATCCGCCCCAGGACGGAAACATAACTCATCCAATCGCCCAATCTACTCTCCCAAGCAGCCCCACGTGTTTCACCCAGGTGACTACATAATCAGGGACGGAAAGTAGACCACGGACAAACTTGGACAGACTCTCCTCCTGGCATGGCTACCCCTTTATTTTTCCAGATTTTTTTTTAATGCTGTGATAACAACTGATCTTAAAGTTAGAGTGACATCAGTCTGCTCGCACTTTATGGATCCTTCTGCGATAGATCCATCTTGGCGGCGGCGTATGTGACAAGTCAAAAACTCGCTGTCAGAGTCACTCTAAATTATCACAGCATTAATTATTATTTTTCATTATTTATTTATTTTATTTTAATTATTTCCCCATCCAACCCCTAAATCATTCACCCGCCACACCTTTTCCGCTCCAGGCTAGACTTAGTTGACCACCTTGGAGATAGCTAAGGCGCGTCCTTTCATTTATCAGCCCTTGATCGGGGAAAGGTAAACACACAACCTCTTTTGTCTTGCCCGCCGGATGTCTGAAGGACGGTCGCGGTTGACACCGCCTTGGTTTGAATGCAAGCTAATCCTTCTCCCCCCCCCCCCCTTCACTCACGTCTCTCTTTGATCTAAGAGATTACACTGGTCAACACACCGCGTGATATTCCAAGGTGCGGCTCCCACCTCGAGTCAAATCCACCCACGTGTGAGATGAAACTTAGCCTAGGACATTTCCTGTGTCCGCTCACATTTTCCAGGCCTTTGTATATAAGGTAAATTAAATAAAGTCAGACCCTCTCTTTCTCATTCGAGCTGAGCTATCGAGTCTGGACTATATCACTTATTCTTTCTCCTAGAGGAATACCTGGTGCCTCCCTCAGGTGTCTGCCTATTTATCGGATCACTTACCTGCCTATTTGCCTACTGGCCTATCTATGTGTTTAGTGCTAATCAGCGCTGCACTTGCCTAGTTGCTATCAAGAATCACCTATTGCCTAGTTACTGGATCAACGATCCATTTACCTGCAGTTGTGCTTAGTGCTATTCAGCGCTGCATTTGCCTACTGAGATCTACTCAACTCTACTACTTGGCGCTATCGGCATTGCCCGCCTATTCGACAGCCCACCTGTCAAGCTATTAGGCGCGACGTCCCTATAGAGTCAGATCTGTGCGAGACGTCATAGCTACGCCAACCCTCTGCAACTCACTGGACATATCCTGTTACTCACACTGCCCACGGCAGATCAGCTCTGCCCGCAGTAACCTTGTGCCCACGGTATCCGGCCACCCGCCATACTGTGCCCACTACAGATACTAGACCTTGGGACTGAGACTCCACAAGAGCTATATCGCCGGCGTCCCTCTATCCGCTAGAGCGCCACCTCCAGCTGCAGAACCTCAAGCCAGGACCCAGCCAGCTGCGACAACAACAGGACAACCAGCTAAGTCAGAGGACAAAGTGACATACTCTCTTATTATGTGCAAGAGTGATGATTAAACATAGAATATACTAGAGATAGATGCTAACCCTCCCCCTTTTTATTATTATATGTATATTTATGTAAATAAATATCCTTTATTTTAACTTTTGTATCTATCTTTCATTGCTTTGTCTCGTTGCGTGCCTGCTCCCGATTCATATGCTGATAAGTGGGGGTGTGATTGCTTTCAAAAATAATCATCCCCTAGACATAAAACGTGCCAAACACACGTCACATTTCCCCACTTGTCACACTGCTTTATTTTATATCATGATCTGGAAACCAGTTATATGACAATCTGAGACTCACTTATACTTGCATGGCCCCGTCCAATGTTACAAATGGAGAAAAAGTTAATAGAATTTAAAACAAAAAAAGGTTTGTGTGAACGCTATACCAAAATGGCCAAGTTTTGATATGTTACAGATGTTCCTTCTGAAGGTAATTACATCCTAGCCCAAATCTCATGTAAGACGACGGGGTGGAAGGTGGGGGTGGCATCAGGCAGGACCATTCGAAACCAGTCCGAAGTGCCTACACACAACCATGCAGCCATAAGACGCAACAAACCTTTGTTGTATTAAAAGGCGTGTTATTCATACAACTAATTTGGAAATAGTCTCTTGTGTAATAAGGTTAATTAAATTATGATTTTCTACTGGCAATACTAATTAATTTCACACAAGCTGTATTGAGATACCCACATATTTATAGGTGCTGTACCTACAAAAAAAAAAAAAAAGCAAAAAAAAAAAAAACACACACACACACAAAGACTGTACCAGACATCCAGAACATAACACACACAAACTGTGACAAACTCCCAAAAACAAACACATTTTAAATAAATCAAACAGTTTATTATTTACTTCTATTCTCATTCTCAAAGACAATGTGCCGACTTATTGACTTGGTGATGATAGCAAACTAAATAAACATTCGTCAATCAATGAAGATGTGGATTTAAAAAAAATGAGACATTTTGGATGAATTTGATGACTGGCTCATTACTTAATTTGAAATTCTTGCTGTTCCATCCTGAAATAAACGGTAAACAAAAGCCTTTAGCCAAAAGGTCAGAAATAAAGTTATATTTGCTTATTAAAATAAAATAACTTATATTTTGGTTTTGGTATTAAAAAAAAAGTAAAAGGAAAAATTAAATGGTTTCTCTATCTCTCTTAGTATAGCTTACAATGAGTGACCCTTAACCTGAGCTGTCCAAACTAGAGGAAACCTTAGCAGTTTGTCACTAATTTGTGTACGAATTAATCCCCCCCTCCCCAAAGGACCTTGACAATCTGGCATAACAACACAGCAAACTATCAATTTTATTGCCTTTTTGAGAAGTCTTTGTGTCATGATATGCGTATCAAATATATATATATATCATCCTTAATCTGAAAATATTTGGGTATTGCTTATTTGAAGGGAAAAAAAAGATTAAGCGATTCTTGAAATAATAAAGCATCTCATTTCCAACTTGCTAATGCCACAAGAATAACACTTCAAGCGTGCGGTCAGCTTTACCTCCATCTCTTCTTTGATGCATTTGATAATTTTCTTCTTTGAATTCGGACACTGGATGCAGTACCTACTGTGAAAGATCAGACCCGAGGGCGTGCGGCAGACAGGACAGGCCCTGTGAATGAAAATAAGATTTTATTTTTAAAATATATGCAATGTCCAACTAAGGGCTATAACTTTAAAAAAAAAAAGGGAAGGGGGGGAATCGCTGTCAATTTTTTTTTTGCATGAAAAAAAAAAAAAAAAGACAATAATGGCAATACTAGTCATTTAGAATCTATTCTATAGAGAGACCTACTCATGATTTGCCATGGCCTCGTTTTGATTCCACCGCTCGAGGCACCTAACACAGAATACGTGCGGACAATTCTCCTGGACCCCAAACGGATGTTCTAGGCCTATGGAACGTATTCTCTCGTAACAAATATCACAGTCTCTATCCTCACTCTGCAGCTCATGCTCAGCAACACAAATCTAAAGACGGAACATGAAAAACATTTTATAAAATTCTTTTTTATAAAAAAAAAGTTAATATTAAGTATAAGTGTATCAATTAGTTTGGACATGTAGCTACAGATACAATGGACTTGGACAGAATACATCTGTGCGATAAGAAATTTTGTTTACCAATTGTTTTTATTTAACTTTTAGCTTTCTCAGTGCGCTATGATCTTATCATTTGTCTGGACCAGTTGAGATAACGGGGTGGGAAGAGAAGGGTATCTTGGTGAATGTTTACATGATCTGGGTTTTTTTTAATGCATAAAATATGTTCAAGCATGTCTCAAGAGTCCTCAAGGGAACTAATTCAACTTATACCACCACAACTGTCAATTACGATTTCTTTCACTTGTTCAAGATACCAGACAAAATAATTAATTACCAATAGTTAATTTACTAAATGGTTAATTTTTTTTTTACTGATACTTGTGTTGTCTGTTAAAAGAAATAATAGTGCACAACTTCAGTTTAATCCGAGATTGGGTGTGGGAGAAATAACGTGTACAAACTTTTTACCAAACAGAGTGAGTTAATAAAAAAACAAAGAAATATTTTGGGGATTTTTATGCCGCATTTTAAACACGTATTTAGTCTAATCCAGTCCTGGTACTTCAAGGTTGTTAGCTTTTATTATTATTGGAAGGAAAAGATATAATTAACCCTCCCCCAATGTTAACGCATTAGAAAACAATCAATCTAATCAGTACTTACACCTTGATGCAGAGAAGGGTTAAAAGGATGGCATTTGGGCAGGTGGCACAAGAAGCACCTGAAGCCGTGGAGGTAAGGGCAGTCCCCTTCACATTCACCCAGATCATTGTTTGGACACAGATCCAACAGATGTTCACTGCTTTCCTCGTTATAGGGTGAATCTTCGTGATAGGGTAAATTTTCATGGTAGGGTGAAATTTCAAAATTTTCATGGTAGGGAGAATTTTCATGGTAGGGTAAATTTTCATGGAATGGTGAATTTTCGAGATAGGGTGAATTTTCATGGTAGGGTGAAGCTTCGTGATAGGGTGAACTTTCATGGTAGGGTGAATTTTCATGGTAGGGTGAATTTTCATGGTAGGGTGAATTTTCATGGTAGGGTGAATCTTCGTGATAGGGTGAATCTTCGTGATAGGGTGAATCTTCGTGATAGGGGGAATTTTCGTGATAGGGTGAATCTTCATGGTAGGGTGAATCTTCGTGGTAGGGTGAATCTTCTCGGTAGGGTGAATCTTCTCGGTAGGGTGAATCTTCTCGGTAGGGTGAATCTTCGTGGTAGGGTGCATCTTCTCGGTAGGGTGCATCTTCTCGGTAGGGTGAATCTTCGTGGTAGGGTGCATCTTCTCGGTAGGATGAATCTTCTCGGTAGGGTGCATCTTCGCGATAGGGCGAATCTTCTCGGTAGGGTGAATCTTCTCGGTAGGGTGAATCTTCGTGGTAGGGTGCATCTTCGCGATAGGGCGAATCTTCGTGTTCATTCTCTTCTAGCTCGTTCACTGACACTATAAACAAAATTGAAACGATGCTTGAAAAATACAAGTAGTATTGAGTTATTGCTTTATTTTCTGATTCAAATGGAAATAATTTGTAACGAAACCCAAACCAAGAGAATGATAGAATATAGTATATCTCAAAAGCTGACCAGATATTTCCGAAACAAAAATAAAAAAAAAAGATCTATATTACAAGCAATCTCAACATGACCTAGGAAACATGTTCCCCTCCTAACAGAACACAATGAGACAAACATGTTCCCCTCCTAACAGAACACAATGAGACAAACATGTTCCCCTCCTAACAGAACACAATGAGACAAACATGTTCCCCTCCTAACAGAACACAATGAGACACACATGTTCCAAAAGTTGACATCGGAACTAGTGAAACATTCACTTGAGTATCATCAAAGAAGGCGACAGTGTCCTCTAAAAGATGCAATTTTTTTCAAAATGCCCCAACAAGACACTGCCCCCCTTCCCCCAAATGTTAGAAGAAAGGCTGAATGGAAAGCTGCCTAATCTGGTCACCATTGCGATTTGTTATTACAATTTAAATTTAATATCTTCATATGTTGTTGTTCCCAAACTTAATGAATGCTTAATATAGTTCAATATATTAATATGCAAATAGTGTGATGTACATATCAAGCGATATTGCACCTGGTTGGCCACTAGTGTGTGAGTCATGAAATAACCTATCCCAAACAGAAATAGGACACCCTACCTTCTCTAAGGTCAGCCAATCTTGGTGCAGTCACTGTGTCATGGGCAGGACTTCGTGCTGAGAGCATCAGACTATAAGATCCACGAACACTCCTGATGCCAGACTCTGATTCTATATAAGCCAGCCCTCTAGCGTTCATTGGCTGGTCACTGAGCATTGCAAAGGCTCTTTCAGGATCTTGAACGAGTCGCAAACATTCATTGGCCAACACCAGGGGGACGTCAAAGCGAATCCGGCCTGTCCGGTATTGTCCCGAGGGGATGCTCGTCATCAAGGTCGGCGGTTCGGCCGAGAACATAATTCGGACCGCAGCAAAAAACGGTGATCCTTGACTGCTAACTGCTGGACCAACGTACTGTGGCGGGATTGGATTTATTAGATCACCATTAATCAATTCCGGTGTTACCTGAAATGAAACATACATTCATTAAATATCCGGACTTTTGTTTTTGTTAACCGCACCTAACGACACGCATAGTGAGATATATAATTGTAAAAGTAATCATTGCCGTTGATGCTGTTACTACCATTCATTCAAATATAGTTGATGTAGTTGGGTTATAAGATGACAATGATGTATCAAGTACATCCCGTGCAGCGGACGATAGCTGGTTCATAATATTATAGCAGAATTGGTAACACTCGGTGCAGACGAAGATGTCTGGTTGAAGAACCATTCTAAGTTATTGTTTACAACCGATAGCTCATTTAAGTGCATCCTGAAAGCATAAGTTACATCCCTTGCATTAGATGATGGATCGAGGTTGACCTGCCCTGAATTAATTTTAAAATACGATGCTGCAAATGATGGTTGCTCGTAAAGCCGCCCTAAACTACTACCTACATTTGATGCAGTGGATGATGTCTGGCTGCTGACCTGCCCTGGATTAATAGCAAAATATGATGCTGCAAATGATGGTTGCTCGTAAAGCCGCCCTAAATTACTACTTACATTTGATGCAGTGGATGATGTCTGGCTGCTGAGCTGCTCTGATGTACTGTTTAAAGCCCTTTCTCGAAATGACAGCAGGTTTCTGAGTCGCTCTATAGTTTCGGATAAACTGGTAAGTCTATCTGAAAAATGTTGTAAATCTTGTGCATCATATGATGATCTGTTTGGCTGTTGCTCTGAAGTATCAGATAAAGTCCGAGAACTGGAAGGTGTGGGAATGGGTGAAGCTCTGAGATTTGGATGGTTCTGCTGGACGTCTGTAGACGTCTGAGAGTTGGGAGAGCTGTTACATTCCAATCTGACAAAGGAATAAGACATTTATTTGATGGCAAACATGTCAGAGTGAACATCATATTTTCTTCTTTTTCTTATATTAATACAGTGACATATTTCTTTTAAGGTTTTAATATTCTACTAAGTCTATATAATAGATTATTTTGCCGTTTTATTTTGTTTTCTTTAACTGTACATTACCATACTAGTTTATCGATAATAGTATTATCCTTGAAGACGAGATCATTTCCAACACAAACAAATGCAGGTTAAGGCGATCCCTGCGAATCGTTTGTGCTCCCACATTATGTTGCACAAGCTACAACCTCCTTTTAAGGAAGGGAGGCGTTGGATAGGACCCATGCTCTTCACTATATACACAACACAACCAGGCCGTATTATGAGTAGGCCTACATAGTTTTTAGAACAAAAAAAAAACATATTTTTAGATTGCCGGAGGACCAGCTTAGAAACACTTTTTTTTAAATTATTTGTATTTCATTCATTTGAGAAATATAAAATTGAATATACAAGTAAATATATTACAGAAATGAATTTACTTCATTATCACATATTGAATGGATGATAAATTCAAAGCAACAATGTAAGTTGGCCTAGGTCTATGTAATTATATACATATATGTTAATGTGTTCGCCTTATAATTTCACGATAAAGAGACTAACAAGACGTTTGATAAACTAGAAACTAAAAGGACAGGATTTAAAAACTGCACGGTTCCCAAACTGATAGATGCTACCCCAGCCCGGTCCTATTGTCATCACTGTTAATGTAATGTATCTTTCACCAGATGATGGGGCTCCATATTGAACGTTTTCTAACTTTTCTTGAAACGGAGAGCTACACAGGGAAAAGTGTGTCTAAGATTGTGCATTAGGTAAACTATAAATGTGAGCAAGATGGATTTTTAGTAAAAATTGATTCCTTCCAAGTCTATCAAATACAAGGGTCTGCAAAATATAATATTGAAGATTAACAAGCAAGTGTGGTGGCAGAGTGGTAAAGCGGATATCGAGCCGAGAGGTGCCGGGTTCGAATCTGTGAAGACTAGGATTTTAAATTTCGGGATTTTTAGTACGCTTGAGTGCACTGTAACTCTAATGGATACCTGGCTTTAGTTGTATTGGTTGGTATGCTGGCCACGTGACACCCTTATTAATCGATATTTTCAAATAATCAGATATTTCTTGAAAGCAAGTAATTGTATTTTAAAAAGCAATATTCATTCATGGATTATCATTTCGCTTAGGTATCTAGGCGCCCGAGCGCCCAAGGGGACGCCAAAATGGGTATCAAACAGAAAAAGAAGACCTTTGCATAATTTGCCCTGTAGATCTCAACATCTGAAAAAAAAAAGGGGGGGGGGTATATTTTTTACATTTTTAGATATATTTCACGTGCTGGTCATTCTCTGAATCTTGTTGGAGGTGCTGCGATCGACTGTCGTAAACTTTTAAAGACTTGTTTAAGAAATATATAATGGCTTTTAAATATTTATTGTTTCACTGTCTATACCAGCTCGGACAATAGTTATGCCTGCGCTAGGTGTTGCAAAATGTTTAGGTTACAGCTGAGGCTGCGTAGCCATGGGAATTACTGCATTCCTCATTAATCTTCGGACTCGAAATTATTTTAATGCTTATATTCTTCTTAATTGTATCTAAGTCAAACCCTATAAATATCATAAATCCTATTTAGTACTGACATATTGCACTGGAGGTGTGAGGGCCCTTCCCTCCCAACTCAAATAGCTTGGAGCCTTTTCAACTTAAAACCGGCCCTGCTTCGAGTACCATGAATTATTTTGAACTATTGCTGCTGCTTGTAGACAGTTGAACCAGTTAAGTATGAAACATGTGACTGCGTCTTTGAAGAGATGCCTACATGCCAAAATGGAAATGTTTATTTTGAGGGGCAAATGCGTATTTTCCTAAATATCAAGAAATATACCCAGGAAAGACTAAAATTAAATCATTCAAGCACATAACATACATGAAAGGCAGCTATCCTAAAGTTAACACAGCATAAAGTTATACAAGACATTTTGTACATTTGTCAAAACATTTACACTTTTAGTCTTTGTCTTAGACTTTTCTAGACTATGTTAGAATAATAACGTTTTTGTCACTTGGCAATGATCTTATGATCATAATGTCTTTTGTGTACTTCACATTCCATAATAGCGACAACAGAACATTTAGCTGGATCAGTGACATCTAGTTTTATAGAAGTAATTTTGTTTATAGGCAATTTCTTTACAAGGTATCCAGCCACTGGAAATATTTTATATCACTCAGATATTCTTCTTCCAGACCTTTTTTACTGTTAGCAATGAAAGCTTTGGCCTCCTCTACAATCACTAATAACAAACATTTTACATATTTGTTTTTGAGGCAGATAATTCTAATTAGTCATTGAACTTCTTTCTAATATAAAAAAAGCTTTGCTATATGGTTTGTTGGACTAGTCCGTTTCGTTTCTTTTAATAAAATGTATTGGGCCGGAAGTCGCTTTTTTTTCCTTATATATCTTTGCATTTTTCAGTTCTCTTTTTAAATTAAACTGACATTATTATGCTATAATTTTAAGTGTGCCCGATAGAGAAAAACATTTTGCACAAAAATACGGGTAGTTGGGATCAAACCCGATAGAGGCTATAAAAAGAAAAGACCTGAAACTAGCGCGTTAAACTACACATTTACAGTACTTTATTTGATGAGTATTTTACCCAAGATCTGTGTTGTTGTTTTTTTAGGACTAGATTATTTCAAGTACCCGGCATTTTCCGATACACAATTTCATACACAAAATAATTGTTGAAAAAAATTGTAGTGATTTTAAACTTTAAATGATTAGTTAAAAATGTGTTACTCTAATCACTTTTGAATATTAGTTTGTTATGAATGTCACTGTCTATTTTGTGTCTGTTCTAGTTTCTTAAATTTTTCTTGAGAAAAGGGTTATTCTCCTAATGGGTATACCTGATTTCTCCAAGCAGCCTTTCTAAAATATTGGTCCTAAATAATGCTATGTTCATAAACGAAAAATCACATGGCTGCATTATGATAAATGTACGTGTTAGTTCAATATATTTTATAGTACTAGGTAACTAAAATTAACTGTATAAATAGACGTAAGTTTCTTTTTTTTCTGTTAGACAAAGTCATATGGCAAATTTTTGTTTATATCATTCTAGAAAGGAATAATAATAGAAGTATACAGTAAAAATAATCACTAAGTATTTTTTGTATAGTTTTAATAGTTTGGAAAGTCTGATAAGATTACAAAGAGAGTTTGTGTTTTTGCAAATGTACACAAGGTACACAATGAGTCAGTCCATCTCTTCTGATTGTTTAGCAATGAGTGCAAAAATGTTGGCTTCGATATTTTTAGCCTGAATTTAAGAAGTTACAAAATTCAAACAACTAATATATTGCCTCTTCCATAAAACTTTGTATTTAAAAAATAAATTTATCAAATGCTCGAGATCCTGCTTGTATACTTAGGCCCTATATGAATCGATCCGGTATTAATGTATTAAGTAGCAATAACTCCGCACAAAAAAAAAAGTTAAATGAAAGAAGATTGAGATATACATATATTTTTGTTACGGTACTCATCGGTACGGGGTAGCGGCACCTTTTTTCAATGTCGGGAAAAATTATTACTTTTCTTGTACTTCAACGTTAATTGTTAATTTATTAGTAGTTTAAAGTTAGGCAATCTATCACTGAGTACCGGCACCTATTTTTGTTTTTTTTACAAAAAAAAAATCACATTATATATATGTATACTTTGTATACTGCTTACGTTCAGTCGACATGCCGTATTATTAACAACACCTATATGTGAAAGTCTCAATCATCTAGAGTCTTAGACAGTCATTATTTTAGACTAAATTTAAGTAGAGTCTAGACCTAGTAGGCCTATTACAATTTTTAAAAAATCAGTCATTAGATATCAATAGCAATTTTATTATTAGGTCTAGACATTGAAAAGTAAATCTATTAATACACTATAATAGATCTAATCATCTAAATGTAAGTAGGCCTACTAACTTTATAAAAATGTAGAAGTATTATAATGAATGTTGTATAGATCTAGATTGACTAGATAATAGATAGATCTATAGATAGATATCTAGTTTAGTAGATTAAGTATAGAGTATAGTAAATGTATTACAGCATTATTAGGTCTATGTCTTTTGTCTATATCTAATAATCTATTAATTAATAAACTTTAGTCTTTAGTAATATCTAGAATTTATTCTAATAAAAACTGACTATAGGCATAGCATAGGCTAGACTCGGCAATTTAGTCTCAAGATAGAATCTATACTATTACTAGATCTAATCGATTTTTATATATAGATCTAGACTAGAATTTTATTATAGATCTAAATATACTATTGGAGATATGATATGCGGTGTTAGCTAATAGAAACGAACCTGAGTTTTTCTAAACTCTAATACTTGGTATGTAGTAGTAAATCAGCACCTACCTAAATAAATCGTAACTAGAAATAAAAAATCTATATTTATCGTAGTATATATAGGTCTGTGGTTGTAAATTATATAGCCTTCGTAACTTCTTCTATAGAGAAATGACTTTTGTAATTTCTTTTACATAAAAATTGGGCTATTCGCGTCTGACACATATATAATTTTTATGTTCAGCAACAAACCCTATTGAGTCTGCCTTAAATGCCCCTGATTTCATTCTTTGAACTTATGCCTTCATAATTAATGGAACAACCTATCTAGTCGCTAGTGACTATAAC
Organism: Biomphalaria glabrata; assembly: GCF_947242115.1. Taxonomy (NCBI): domain Eukaryota; kingdom Metazoa; phylum Mollusca; class Gastropoda; family Planorbidae; genus Biomphalaria; species Biomphalaria glabrata. The sequence goes on from NC_074714.1 coordinate 13,428,747, forward strand.
AGTAGCTACCACAGAAGATACATTCTGCAAGTTATTTTCATGGAACATCATTTTGATTCACTTTATCATGCTAAAAGAGAGATTAAGCGCAACAAATGTTTCTTCAATGAAAACCTCTGCCATTCTCACTTTCATCTAAAAAAATATCAAAACCAAATCTAGAATAGATCTAGATTTGTAAGCAGCTTCATTAACAGTTGATTGTTTTTTAATGTCCATATTTTAGATTCCATAATTGATACGAAATTGCTTCTTTTAGGTAGATTTAATTTTAGATCTAGATCTAGTTACAGATAGGCCTATCTAGAGCCTTGAGTTTTCGAGGTACCTCCTCTACTAGAGTGGAATCTAAACCTACATTGATTGCCAGTAGTCTAAATTTAAGTCTATTACACACCTGGTCATATCTAGAGCTAGAAGGTAGACTAGAATTAGATTTAGATCTAAATCTAGAAAAATTTAGATCTATATTTAGATTACACAATTAGATCTAATTAGGGTTAGGGTTTGGGAAAAAATTCCCCTCCCCACTCCAACGTTCTGGATCCGCTAGTGGATCTAGATCTAGTATCTAGATCTAAATCGTCATTCTAAATCTAGACTTAGGCCTACGTAAATTCTATTATAGGTGCCTGACATATCTCTGGTTCTAGAACCAGTCTAGATGAATTAGAACTAATCGATCAATTAATTTCCAATTAATTTGAAGACTTCATATAAGCTGACACATTGAAAGGAACTCAACTTTATTTAGATCAGTAAGATGTAGACCTAGTAAACATTTAAATCTTAAATATTTAAATCTTCGCGCGTCAGCGCTCGCGAAATAAAAAAAAAAGCGATACTAGATCTATCTCATGGCAGATCTAATAGGAATAGTCTAATTCTAGGCATTGAGGCACTGATCTATATATATAATTAGCAAGAACTACTTGTTTTTGTTTTTTTTTTTAATTTGTTTTCTGCTTTAGAGGGGGAAATGCGTATTTTCAAATGATAAACCGTACTCGCGTATTTTCGAGTCCATTTGTGTACAAAATACGCAAGATACTCTGATTTATCATTATATTCTAGATGGTTGAAAATAAGAGAAATGACGATTGATGTATGCAAATTGCTTTTTAAAAATAGTCTATACAAATGTAATTTTAATCCTGAAATAATATGTTGTTTCATTTGTTTTTAAATCTATAATTTATGTTCGGCTAGGAGAAAAAAATAATTACTCTATAAGTTGTATAAAGGAACTATTATTGTTGTTTTTTTTTCAGTATATCCGAAATGTTTATTTTGTTTATAGGCATTGTTCTAAGCAGCTCATCTAATACTTATAGCTAGATCCCCATCTAATAATTATAGCTAGCGCTAGATCGTCAGTAATAAAGTGTGTTCAAAAAAAATGAGTCACTTTACTTACTCTTCTGGTCTGCTTGGGTTGTGCTGACCACAGTCACAAGTTGGTATCCTTATGGTATGCCCTCCTTCGGCCATTGGAACAAAGTCAATTTATGCAATCCAACAAGAAACACACTGAGAAAATAATTCCAAAACAAAGTTCTCACGTTCAATTCTAAATCTACGTTATAGCAACCATTTTAATTCAAGACAAAATTGTAATAAAAAAAAGGTACACAGAAGACTTGTGCCTGGCTTATGTAGGCTCAAGGCAATCCCCATGACCTTTTGAAGAGGAAGGGGAGGGGGCACTTCCTCCGTGACATTGTAGGTGATTGTTCGACCATTGTAGGGAGGGATTGAAAGTAGTGGACAATTACCTAGGCTTGGACAATACCACAGTAATGCACAGGAGGCCGGACAACGACGTTGCGTTGTATCTACCCACGTGGTTAGGCATTGAATTTTTTCCTGATGTTTGAAAGTGTTAAATTAACACGCACACACACACATACATACACACACACACTCATACATCTCTTTCTCTCTCTCTCTCTCTCTCTCTATATATATATATATATATACGTGATCATACATCTTTTACATTTACATTCTCATATTTATGCCACGGGAACTGAAGCTTTTTTTTGAACAAAAATGTTTGAATTATATTAATAAAGTGGGGGGGGGGGGGGGCTACTTAGCACTACACAAACTGCAATGAATATGAATGTTGGCGGTACCTCTGCAGACCTTCCATAACGTTAGAAATCTTCTCAGTCGATTTTTCTTTCCTTTAATGAGTCTCGGTCCTGGCAGCGAAAGAGAATTTTAAACAGTTTAAATCAGGCATGTCAAACACGGCGTTCGGGGGCCGCATGCGGCCCGCGACCACCTTGCATGCGGCCCGCTTGACCACCTCAAAAATTATCAAAATAATGTTAAACTATTACACTGGAAAATAAAAGATGACAAGCTACTTAAATTGAAAAATAGTATTTGTTAAAATGAACAACGAAATTGAGTCTGCAGTGAAAGCCATCTACATTTTTCCCAAACATAATTGCAAGCCATAGCAAATCATTTAGTGAAAGGGATTTTAAGAAGGAGTGTATCGTTAACTAGGAACACTGTCGCAGATAGAATAAATGACATGTCAATTAGCTCGGGTGAACAATTAAAGAACAAAATAGATTTTGAATTATTTTCATTCACTCTCGATGAGTCAACTGATGTAACGTGTGTAGCATAGTTGGCTATTTTCATATGGGCCTGGGACAGGAATTTTGAGATACATGAGGAGCTACTTGTTCTCTGTTCTGAGCAAAGCTACTTGCAGCAATAAGAGAGACCAATGCTAATTTTAAATTTGCTCATTTTCAGTGCATCATTCACCAAGAAACATAACGCACAAAGCAATTACAATTCCAACATGTCATAAGACTGGTTTCAGTCACTATCAATTTTATTCGTGCCCGTGGCTTAAATCATCGCCAATGTTCAATGTTTCTGAATGACTGGACACGAAATTTGCTGGCTCTCATGTCATAAAGAATTGAAGAGATTTGTTGTACTGCCTGAAGAAAGTGATTTGTTTCTGAACATGAAAGATGAACCTGTTGAACATTTCCATACTGACGACTGGGTTCAGGATTTGGCATTTGCAATTGATCTCACTGGTCACCTGCAAGACTTGAATTTGAAACTTCAGAGTAAAGACTAAATGTTCACAACTGCGTGTGATCATGTGAAGTGCTTTCAAGCAAAATTACGAATGTGGATAAACCAATTATGAAGAGAAAATCTTGTTCACTTGTCAACGTGTCAGAGACTAAAAAGATTAAATACGGCTACAACATTTGGTAAATATGTCTTACACCTGGAAGTGTTAGTATATGCTTCCACTGAACGTTTTCATGACTTTCAAGCGAGCAAGAATTTTCGTTGTTTTTATCTCCATTTTCATTTGCTTCTGAAAATGCTGCTGGTAATGTGCAACTAGAGTTGATAGAATAGCAGTTAGATTCTTTGTCGAAAGCGAAGTATAAAGAAGTGGCTGCGCCAAAATGTAATTATTTAACTAAACGGTACGTTGAATTGCGAAAATTTGCAGCCAGAATTCTAGCTATGTTTGCAAGCATTGATCTCTGTGAGCAGTTATTTTCTATAATGAAAGCTACAAAAACACCTCACCGTTCGAGATAAGCTGATCAAAATTTGTCATCAGTGATGAAAGTGTAAGAGACAAACAAACTTCCATCCGAAATGAATAAACTTGTATTCTAGAAAGATGTCAAGCATCAGGACAAAAAAAAAATGCGCAATCTTAGTAATTTTTAATTACCAAATTGTACTACAAATTTAGCTAAGGGACAGGTATGCCATTAATTATGGTATTCTATTGTATTATTTCTAATTTACATAAAACTAGTAGGCTGTTTTGCAACTGATTTTTGGCTGCGGCCCCTCAGGCCATAGTAAGTTTTTTATGCGGCCCATACACCTTATCGAGTTTGACATGCCTAGTTTAAATTGTATGCTGTAGTGCTCACTGTACAGCATCATATAGATTTATAGATCTAACTATTGCTCAGTATTATGCGTACATTGTGCATTATTATATACCTTTCGTTTTGTCATTTTAACATGACATATTTCAAACACTGCGCATTATTGTGAACACAAATTAGGTGTTATTTTAATAATGCACACTGCTATTCTTAAAACTTGATTAAAATTCTCACATTGCCCATCAGGCTTATCATTCTCTTATTGCATATTAGGTTTGATTAGGTTTATCCTTTGTAAAATTGTAGTGTCTTGGACATGATATAACTCGATCGTCCACTTAATTAATGTTTTATTTCAAATATGTTCTAAATCTACTGGTTATGCCTGCAAAGGTTTGAACTTTAGCTACCTAAAATGGGGAAGGGGTGGGCAGGAGACGTGTGTGACAACTTCTTACTTTTCCGCTGGGTAACTTGACCTCCACCCCCCCCCCCCCCACCCCCAACACTTAGGCATGTCTGTAAATAGGAAACTGCAAAGATGGTTAGCATGCCCACTGTTTAGGTTTGTACATTGTTAAAGATGAATGAGATTTCAACGTCTTTTTGTCCTCCCCCCCCCCCCGCTAGCGCCAGCTCGAGCCGCAGGGTTCGTCACATTTGAATGATTAAGCCACTGCGCGATAAGATTTTCCTTACATCGGACAATGGGTCGTTTTGACCAAGTCGGGTCATTGGATTGGGCGTAACGAACCCTACCTCCTGGTTATTTTAAGCTTATCGCCTACTAATCGTCCACCACCTTGATAAGAAAATAAACAATGTTCTAGGCCGCACTGTGTACAGAGACATTCTAGGAGCAAAGATTTGTACCACGTCACATCGTGGTGATCCTTGACGGCGACTCTATCTGGACTCGCCTAACAATAGACTATTTCCCCAAATAACTTCTCTGACGTGCCTCTCGATCTTCACATTTAGACAGTACATCTAAAATATTGGAGATTTTCACAATAAACTAGAAATTGTCAAGGACGCTAAATGTTGCCAACTAAATAGACACAAACAGAGATGAAATTCAAAGAGTAATTTTGTTATTGAATGCATTACCCTAAAATTATAAAATTCGCATTTGCTGTTCAATAAGTTGTAAGCTTTATGTAAAGCTTTCTTCATATTGAAATCATTGTGTGCTGCAAAACGAAGAGCGTAGTAAAAGGTTGATTCTGCAGTGTTAAAAAGTGCTTAAAAGTTATCATATAACTTTAAAACAACAACAACCATAACTTATCGATACTTTCTTTATTTTTACATCGGATACACCAAAAGTCTAGCTATTTTTTTCAGCCATGTATGAAAATCTCCACGTGACCATATGTAAACATATTGTAATCGTTTTATGTTCGTTGTAAAGTGTTTTTATTGGGCTGAGTATCATCTGCGTATTATACACTGTTGTAGAACATTTGAATAGCCTAATGTTCATTACATTTAAACCTATATACGTTTTTACTTCAGAGTTCATTTCATTTTTTAAAACTCTACTGACAAATATAGACTCCTTCCTCCGCCCCGTCCCCTATCTACTCCAGTTTTAAAATTCTATAAATATTTCTCCTCTTTAGGTACACTCCTGGTAGCCTTACACAATAAGGATTTTCAAGTTGCTGCCTTCAGGCGTGAAGTCGTTTATCTGAATCCTTGATAGGACAAATATTGTTAAGTAGTCTTGGCTAGCGCGTCAGTTGGTAGGTTCAATTACACCTTTAGTATTATAAGCGTACGTATTTGTCTGGGAATATTGCGAGAGAGGGAGGGGGCGATGAATAGGTAGTCTAACGTAAAGAGATAATTTAAGTAAAAAAGTTGGATAAATACCCCCCCCTTTTTTTTTGTGTAAGTGACGCCCCGTGTTGACAAGTCATGAAAGTCATTCTCTCTGTTGTTTTCAGCGTCTTTAAATGTAATCACACAGACAGACAGACAGTCAGACATAGTCTCAGTTTATAAACATTGTATTATTGAAAACCAGGTTAAGTCACATAATTATGTCAACATTCTGAGCTTGTAGTGCTATCATTCAAGGGCAGTTTTAATGGTGGACTTTTCGCATTGTCTATAGAAGACAACATAAGAATGTCAGATGCTAACTAGTGACTCAAATAATGACTCAAATGAACCCCTTGGTAACTTAAAGAAAATTAACCATTTAAGTTTCGATCTAGTCAAAAATTAAAATCACACAAGATTAAAAAATTACAAAAAAATGTTTTTTGTTGTTTACATACAAACTCAAATGTGGCCCCATGGATCCTCTGTTTGTAAAAACTAGGATTTTAATATTTTCAACGTGTATCATCATCATCAAACTCCATTAGAGTGAGGACTTGAGAGCAGAAACCTTTAAGTTTTGCCTAGTGCGTTCAACGTGTATTTCAAAGCTTTAAACTGGAAACTAGCAACAATCACATTTGACCTCCTACAGGGTCAGAGTGTTGCAGACCCGATTGTTTGTTTGGCTGCTGTTATGATTGTTCATATTTTTCTTCTTCGTTCTCATTTTTATGTTGAAGCGTTCATATGACTAGACCAATACATGAGATGAACTGCGCAGTGGTTTCCAAATCAGGGAGATCTCCATATAGTTTTCTTTGTATTTGGGTTGTTTTGGGACCAGTGTCTTGTACGGGCCTCTTGGTTAAGAGAACAGCTTTGGAGGACATGATCAGCATGCTCTGGGGACACTCCACATGGGCACATCATTGGCTCCAATTTTGAGCTTCGGTACATATGTTGTCTCATTCTGTTGTGTCTGGCCCTGAATCGAAAGATTAGACGTTGATCTTGTCGGAATAGCTTATAATAGGCATCATGGGCGACCTCCCCCCCCCCCCCCCCGCGGAGAAAAATTATATATATATGTGTGTGTGTACATAATTAATCTTTATTAATGCTAGCAAGGGGGTCTGGGGGAGTTCGCAGCGCTCCCCCAGCGCGGGGCGAAGCCCCGCCGCCGAGCACTATTTCTGGTATTGAAAGCCAACAAAATGCATAGTCTGAGGTATCTACAGTGCATTATCTTGCTATTAAAAAGTTTTATTTCAAAAACCTAATGTGCTATTCTTACTGACTTAGACCCTCTCGCGCCGTTCGGCGCATTTTCCGGCAAGCTGTTTCCGCAACTCTTATTTTGAGTAATTCATTTTGTCGGAAAACATGTCCCACAAAACCTCATGCGACGCTCTGTCACAACCTTACTTAGGATTCGACTCCCAGTTCGGCACATGATTTCTTTGATTTAGACCCGATCTCTATGACTGACTCCTAAAATCTGTCTTAGCCATCTTTGTTGAGACACATTTAATGATTTTCAATTTCGGCAGAAGACTATTCACACTTAATTAATGGAGCCCAAGCCACTGGTAGAAATTTGTAACCTTTCTTGACTACGCTCTTGGAATTACATGCCTGTATTTCGCTTTAGATTTTATATCGAAAAGGAAAGATTTTTTCGTCAAATCATCTGTTGATGGGGTTTTAAACTAAAAAATCTCTGGAGTTTTTTTGTTTTGTTTTTAATTCAAAACCCCATTTAGCTACGATCATAGAATTTGGTGACTGTAGTTTGCTTTAAAATTATATTGAAGAGATAGGTTTTCAACTCTAAACGCTTTGTAGGGGAATTTTAAACTCAAAACCATCTGGAGGGGTTTTAAACTTTAAAGAAAAAGCCATCTGGAGGAAGGGGATTTAAACTCAAAACCCCTTTGGCTACGCTCATAGATTTTATAGTGTGTAATTTGCTTTTTTTTTATATTGAAGAGATACTTTTTAGCTTCAAACCCCAACTGGAAAAAGGGGGGGGGGTTAAACTCAAAACCCCTTTGGCTACGCTCATATCGTAAATTTTGGATGGGGTTTTAAAATCAAAATCTTCCTCAACTGTGTTGTTGGAATTTGGGGATTGTTGTTTGCATTTTTTTTGTTTTGTTTTATAGAAGAGGGGGATTTAACTGCAAAAACCTCTGGTAGGGGGTTTAAAATTAAAAACCCCCTGTAGGGGGTTTTAAACTCAAAGCCCCCTGGTAGAGGGATTTGTATCTCAAAACCCCCTGATAGGGGTTTTTTAAATCTCAAAACCCCCTGGTAGGGGGATTTAAACTCAAAACCCCCTGGTAGAGGGTTTTCAACTCAAAACTGCCTCGGCTGTGCTGTGGTAAGTGATGATTTAGTATTAAAATCTCAATTAAAATAAACAAAATGAAAGCAAAAATCAGTCACTTAATTCCGTCCCCCCCCCTAGTGGGGGGTTATTTCATTTCGGGGGGGGGGGGGGGGGGGTTTGAACCCCAAGAACCCCCCCCCCCTGGCTACGCCCATGATAGGCATCATCTTTCTTGTGATTTGGATGAGAGCTTGTCTTCTCATTTATTTTATTTACTATTATTTATTTTATTTCTTCTAGATAGAGTGCTATATTTTTTGTTTTTTTGTTGTGATTTTGTTCTCCCACTCTTGGCGAGTGTGTCAGCCTTCTCGTTTCCTTCTAGTTCTATATTTGGCAAATATGTGCTGGTATCCGTTGAATAACAGTTTTTATGCTTTATAAGTGCTGTCCTGAGTCGTTTTATATAGGAGGAATCAGAGTTTTCCAAACTTTGGAGGGTTGTTTTCGCATCGGTTAGAAAGACAATCGGACTGTGTGGGGCACTTGGATGATTTGCTAGCATGGTAGCTGCTAGTTCTAGTGCTTACCTTTCTGCTCTGTGGCTGTCAGAGAGCTCTCCAGTTGCAATGGAAATTGTTCATATGATATGATATGATTTTACAGCGCTGAAAGTAAAAAATGGAAAATCTAATAACATCTTACATTTAAATTTCTATTCCGGATATTACTATACTTATATGTAAAATGTGTATACACATTTACATTTCAATTTATTATTATATTTAAAAACAAAACAAAAAATAAAAAAACACTTTAAAAAAAATCTTATATAAAGCGCACTTGTATCAATTAGTTTGGATCAGTCATATAATTAAGTTTGTAACAGATCGACTAACAATACAAAAAAAAAAAAAAAAGAATTTATAGAAATAAAAAAAAAAAGGAGGAACAACCTAAATTCGAGCTTCGCATTTTCTCAGGCCAACACGGTAACCACTCTGGTAGTGGAATGCTTATGAACATGGAAGATTGTATTGTTATTATTGTTTCTATAGTCTCGTCCTACTTTTCAGGTTTGTGTTCGCTAAGACTCAGACGACGACCTATTATGGGAATAAATTCGGCTCGAACCACCACTTCAGTCAATTACAATTTCTTCCCTTTGTTCGAGATACCAAACAAAATAATTTATTATCAATGGTTAATTAACTAATTGGCTTTTTTTTTAAATTGATTATTTTGATGTCAGGTAAAAGAAATAATTGTGCAAAATTACGGCTTGATCCGAGATCGGGTGTGGGAGAAATCAAGTTCTGAAATACACGAAATATGACATTTAAGTAATTCATCAATACATTTAGAGACAAGTTTCCTCTTTCAGACCTTGTGATCTATAAGGCAAATGATGTTAAGGTCTTCTGTTTCTTTGGCCAACGAGCAGGATGTCATGTGGCCAGCACTACGAAAAACTACCCTTACTTTCCAAAACTTAAGTCAGGTACTTATTAGAGTTGGAGGACTCAGGGGCGCCCTAAAAGTCCCGAAATTAAAAATCAAGATCTGCACCAAGATTTGAATCAAGCACCCTTGGTTTGGAAGACAAGCGCTTTACCACCTAGCCGACGCGCCGCACACCTAGCGACAAGGTTTGTGGTGATTTCCGCTGAAGACGTTATTTTTAACAATTTATTAATAAAAAGACGTTAGCCTAATTCTAAGATGATTAAATATTTATTTTTAAAATATTACTAGCAAACCAGAGTTTCTACTGGGGAAATAGCAAACGATTTGTTCCCAAAGATGTACACAACATGTCCCATTTTTTTAGGAAAATCGTTATAGACATTTTCTAAATACAAAGGTTTTGTCCCTTCCACTCATCTTTTTTAGTGTTGGTAAAAAAAAAATATTCGCCACTACATTTTTATGAGTATGAGTTAACTTCTAAACAAGCAAAATGTAAAAAGAAAACAAAGCTTATATTGAGTGTAGGGAGAGCATCGTCCAATCGCAGTCTCATATCTCTTTATTGCAAGTTTTATCTCCCCCTTTTCTATATAAAACAATTAATTAATTACCCACTAATTAACTAATTGGTTAAATTTTTTAATGTATTCATGTCATTTCCTGTGTTGTCATTGACAATGAATAAGTTAGCGAGATTTCAACTTTATCCGAGATTTGGAAGTGGGGGAAAAAGTGTAAAAAAAAAATCTACCCAGACAGACGGACAGACGGTTTGATTCAATATAAGCTTTGTACAAAATCTATGATCAGTTCTATAAAAATATACGTCTGTGTTGAACAACCTTTTATTTTAACGACCTCACACACATAATAGGTCACGGGGGTCACAGTCTTGGGCAGCATCAACAAAGGATTGCCAAGTCTAAAGGAATCGAACCTCGTGGCTTCAATATCCACGGTGGGCATTAGTTTAAGGTGGGCCATATAGCACCGCGTCAATCCGTCGAGGTATCACTGATAGCCGTTTTGATGTCCGCGTATGGTTGGAGATTTCCGCATCCCTTTTATGAACCATGTGACCCGGGAAAGGATTTTATCCCGTGGCTAAAATGAGGAATCGGCTCTTCTCCAAACCCTCTGTCTGGGGTCCCCCTGAGACTGGATTTATTCACATCCGTCTGGTCATAGGACACGGTCCCTTAAGCCAAAGACATGAGTTCCTCCTCGCATGCAAGGCCGAAGGCCGAGCCCACGGGGGCGGGGCCTCCATATTCCTACAATGTGCCATGGCTTCCGTGAGAGGATCATCAACACCCGTATGACCCCTGTTGGGAAACGACGCAATGGGTTTCGAACTGGTTAGCAAGTCTTTCTCACATCCCCACCACGTGCAAGTACACTCGCTGGAGCATACAGGGGTGGCTCACTGGGAGCCATGTTAGCTCATGTACTTAGTCTTTCCGCTTCCCCGAGCGGACGTTTCCACAGAAATGCCACGCTGAGGTGACGGGAGCATTTCCTCCGACACTGATAGTCTGATAGGTTTGTAGGTCTTTTGATTTATTGCATTCAAAGAGGTAAAAATCTTTCAAGAATTTATAAATTATATCTATGTTACAGTGTATTGCTTCACATCTTTCTTGCTGTAGACAGCTGGGGCAAACTATGTAACGTTCGATTGATCATTTCTTTTTTTTTTGTAGTTTTGAAGGTGATTAGTGTTGGTAGGATTCTTTTTTTTTCCCTAACCCTGAACGACGGAATAACATTTAGTGTTTGAATTATTCACAATAAAAAAGTAAATAAATAAATAAATGGAACCACTGCTAAAAGTGACACGGAGAAAGATAAGGAAGAAAAAAAATCACTCCTAACGTGCTATTAGCTCATATTTTGTAGGGAAGGAAACTCCTCTAATACATTTAAAATCTTTTCTAGGATACTTTCCCCTTATTTCTGAAAATCTGTGTAACAACTTTATGGCTATCATTCTTATTTGTGATATAATAAATGACATCATTTTTTTAAATTAATTATAGCTCGTACCAGTGATTCTAGTAATTTTACATTCTCTCATTTCTCTTTTTTTTTTTTGGGAGGGGGGGGGTCTCATTATAATATATATTATTAAAGCCTATTTTTCCATATCGCTTCCTATTCTTCTTGCTTTATTTTATTGCTTAAAATTTTAAATTGGTCTAAAACAAAAGAGCAGGTAACTCAACATTTCATGTGATAATTTCCCATATCTCTTCTTCTTCTTTGTTTTCATTTTGATGTTGAAGCTTTCTGATGACCAGACCAATACATGAGATGAACTGGGCAGTGGTTTTCCAATCAGGTAGCTCTCCATAAAGTTTTATTTCTATTTTGGTTGTTTTGGGGCCAGTGTCTTGTACGAGCCTCTTGGTAAAGAGAACAGTTTTGAAGGACATTGTCTGCATTTTCTGGTGATACTCCACATTGGCAGATTTCCCTGGTTCCAATTTTGAACTTGTAAAATGTTTTACATGTTTCGGATGTTCCTTCAGAGTTGAAGATAATTACTTCCTAGTCCAAACCTTCCGCAGGACGACGGGGGATGGGAGCGGGCAGGGTTTGAACCCGGGACCATCGATAAATCTGAACGACAGTCCAGCGTGCAAACCGCACGACCAGGCAGCCATCTGGTACATATGTTGTCTCATTCTGTTGTCTCTGGCCCTGAGTCGAAAGATTAGACATTGATCTTGTCGGGATAGCTTATAATAGGCATCATCTTTCATTCGGGTGAGAGCTTGTCCATTTCTCATTTATTTTATTTACTATTAGTTTCTTCATTTCTTCTGGATAGAGTGCAATGTTTAAGTGTGAATTTGTTCTCCCACTCTTGGCGAGTGTGTCAGCCTTCTCATTTCCTTATGGTTCTATATGTGCTGGTATTCATTGAATAACATGTTTTATGCTGTTGTTGTTGAGCTTTATAAGTGCTAAGTCGTTTTATATAGGAGGAATCAGAGTTTTCCAAGTTTTGGAGAGTTGTTTTCGCATTGGTTAGAAAGACAATCTGACTGTGTGGGGTATTTGGAAGACTTTCTAGCATGGTAGTAGCTAGTTCTAGTACTTCCCTTTCTTTTCTGTGGCTGTCAGAGAACTCTCCAGCTGCAATGGATTTTTCTTTTTTTTTCTCCTTCGGGCCATTCGATGAGTAAACTCTGATCCACAGATTGCTAGTGTGTAGAAAACAGTTCACTATTTCATTGAGCTCTGTTGGAATGTAATCAGATATTTGGGGTTATATTTTCAATATGGTCTCTTATAGTAGGAAGAGAGCTTTCGTTACAGGGTGGAGATTTAATTTCCCATATGAACAATGCAATTTTCTAATGCGATTCTTTCCTTTTTAGGTCTCGCAAATAAGTTTTAAAAGTATATCCAACGTCACACGAACAAAGAAAATAGTCTTAAGTTTATTGTCTCAGGAACGCGATTGCTGAGTTGTCCCGGGTTCGAATCAAGGGGAAAACTGGCAGGGCAGGCCTTAGGCATAGACAAGAGCCTCCGATTTTGTGGGGGCCTCGCACATGACTACAAAAATATTTGTGGAGAAAAAAATTACGAAACTTGGATTGAATTTCAAAAAGATCAGAACCCTATGGCTCTTTGTCTACTCGCTTAGCTCTAAGTCTCCTCTATGATACAAGATTTATTCACGAGCGTTTAGATCTACTAGTTATATCTTGTCAAGAAATTGATAGGCTAATCTGTGAGAGTAACTCATGCATAAAGATACAGGTTTGAGCCACGCAGACGAGATCTAGCATATTGGCTTCGATTGAAAAGAAGGCTTGTGTCATCTTCAATTAGCAATTAAGAACGTGTTGACTTGGTTAAAAGAACGTGTTGACTTGGTCAATAAAGAGCGTGTTGACTAGGTCAATAAAGAACGTGTTGACTTGGTTAATAAAGAACGTGTTGACTAGGTCAATAAAGAGTGTGCTGACTTGGTCAATAAAGAACGAGCTGACTTGGTCAATAAAGAACGAGCTGACTTGGTCAATAAAGAACGTGTTGACTTGGTCAATAAAGAACGTGTTGACTTGGTCAATAAAGAACGTGTTGACTTGGTCAATAAAGAACGTATTGACTTGGTCAATAAAGAACGTGTTGACTTGGTCAATAAAGAACGTATTGACTTGGTCAATAAAGAACGTGTTGACTTGGTCAATAAAGAACGTATTGACTTGGTCAATAAAGAACGTGTTGACTTGGTAAATAAAGAACGTGTTGACTAGGTCAATAAAGAACGTGTTGACTAGGTCAATAAAGAACGTGCTGACTTGGTCAATAAAGAACGTGCTGACTTGGTCAATAAAGAACGTGCTGACTTGGTCAATAAAGAACGTGTTGACTTGGTCAATAAAGAACGAGCTGACTTGGTCAATAAAAAACGTTTTGACTTGGTCAATAAAGAACGTTTTGACTTGGTCAATAAAGAATGTGTTGACTTGGTCAATAAAGAACGTGTTTACTTGGTCAATAAAGAACGTGTTGACTTGGTCAATAAAGAACGTGCTGACTTGGTCAATAAAGAACGTGTTGACTTGGTCAATAAAGAACGTGTTGACTTGGTCAATAAAGAACGTGTTGACTTGGTCAATAAAGAACGTATTGACTTGGTCAATAAAGAACGTGTTGAATTGGTCAATAAAGAACGTGTTGACTTGGTCAATGAAGAACGTGCTGACTAGGTCAATAAAGAACGTGCTGACTTGGTCAATAAAGAACGTGCTGACTTGGTCAATAAAGAACGTGTTGACTTGGTCAATAAAGAACGTGTTGACTTGGTCAATAAAGAACGAGCTGACTTGGTCAATAAAAACGTTTTGACTTGGTCAATAAAGAACGTGCTGACTTGGTCAATAAAGAACGTGTTGACTTGGTCAATAAAGAACGTGTTTACTTGGTCAATAAAGAACGTGTTGACTTGGTCAATAAAGAACGTGTTGACTTGGTCAATAAAGAACGTGTTGACTTGGTCAATAAAGAACGTGTTGACTTGGTCAATAAAGAACGTGTTGACTTGGTCAATAAAGAACGTTTCACGATTCTGGAACAAAGTCTATGCAAGAACTTCTAAGAAGCGCCTTTTTTCTGTGGGATTTTTTTTAAAGGAAGTTATGAAATGTTGAATGCGCAAATTGTGTAATTTTGTTTTCTATTTCATTTTGGGCCAACCATATTCATTTTGCCAAGGGCCTCCAATAACCCAAAGCCGGTCCTAACTGGGATTTTTAAATTTCGGGATCTCTAGGGCGCCTATGAGTCCACCCAGATCTCATGGGTACCTGACATTAGTTGTCGAAAATTAAAGACCTCATGATACCCTCGTTAACCGTGGGCCACAGAAACATATAATCTTTACATCATCTGCCCCATATATCGCAAGGTCTGAAAGGGGAACCAGGCTATTGACCTAGCGTGACGGTATCAGCAACATCAAGAAACTGTTATCTCAAAAAATAAAAGTCACACATTGGACAACTTTTAAAATGTCAAGTCATGATATATACAATCAAAACATTGCATTATCACCCAAACCTTTAACCTTGCTAGGAGTTGGTTTTCCGTGCTGCCTTTAGGCACTCAGTAAACACAACTCTGCCCGAGTCGGGTGTCGAACCTGGAGCCCCCTTCTAGGCAGCCAAACCAAGCCAAGTTCAAGCGCACTTGGCCTCTCGACCAATTAATTTTAGTTTATCAAGTCCTAGGCCTCTGACAAATGAGATAGAAATAAATGGTTCCTGTTGAATTTAGCGCGCGAAAGAAGCAAACGTGTGCACGTGTAAATTCAAACTATTTGCTATTTTATCAGTTCAGGCAATGTTGTGGCGTATTAACGAGAGTAACCAAATCGTTATCTTGCATGTACACCACTGGGTCAACATGACCTTGACTCAGCAAATACAAAAATTGTCTAGTCATTTCACATTTTCAAACGATTCAATTATATCATCTCTTTTTTTTTTATCTGATAAGAGCATTTACATTTAGAGCCAGCATTGCAATCCTGTCTTGTTCCATGAATCAACTCTTGTTCTATGAATCAACTCTTGTTCTATGAATCAACTCTTGTTTTTTGACTTGTTCTATGAATCAACTCTTGTTCTATGAATCAACTCTTGTTCTATGAATCAACTCTTGTTTTATCAATCAACTCTTGTTCTATGAATCAACTCTTGTTCTATCAATTAACTCTTGTTCTATGAATCAACTCTTGTTCTATGAATCAACTCTTGTTCTATCAATGAACTCTTGTTGATTGAGATCAACTCACATTGTCATACAAAAATTTTGTTCCCATTCTTTGGTAGTTTACGCACATTGACAGATTCTATTAAAAATTGCTTATTTTGTACTAAATGCATCCACCACTAGAGCAATGTTCATTAGAAAATGTATGCATTGAAGCAAGGGAATCTGAACAAACACACATCTGAAATAGAATCGCCTTTTGTTCATTTGTATTTTTTTTTTTTAAAGATTTACTCTTTCATTTCCCTGGCTAATGGTCGAACGATATGTCACGTGGTCATAAAACCAATCAATGAATTTTTTGTTTTTAATACGATACGTTAGTCTTGGGTAAAGTGAAAACTTCCAAATGTTCCAATTTAACGTCAGAGCCTTTGGTTCGGAAGACAAGCGATTTCAATCAGCCACTTTATCCTCCAATCTTATGTCAACCACAGAGTAAGGAGTTATGTTCATAGATGTGTGTCATTGTGCCAACGTTTTGTTTGTTTGTAAAATGTTTTACATGTTTCGGATGTTCCTTTAGAGTTGAAGATAGTTTACTTCCTGTCCAAACCTCCCGCAGGACGACGGGGGATGGGAACGGGTAGGGTTTGAACCCGGGACCATCGATAAATCCAAACGACAGTCCAGCGGTCAAACCGCACGACCAGGCAGTGTGTCATCATGCCAATGAAAGTAAGAATTAGTATCAACAGATGTGTGTAGTACGTTCACTGTCATTGCTGTATCATTGTTCGCGAGAGAGTTTAGAAATAGTTTTAAATGCATAATATATGTTGCTTTGACCCACAGTTTTTTTTTATTTACAAGCTACAACTGGTGGGTATAAGCTGCATGCATAATATATCCAATATGCACATGCACTTTCTTGAACAAGAATAATGAAGAAACAGAAACGCAGTTTAATAAACTAGTAAGCAAATTTATTGGATAACAATTAACAAATAAATTAACATTCCAGAAATGTGTTAAAATATTTTTCAATCTCATGAAATATAAGCTATTATTTACAAATAAATTAATAACTTTTTAAACAATGATCTGTTGGCTGTACGTGTAATGGACATGAATAATGATTACTAATCTATATAAAAATACAAGTAGGCATTTATGTATTATTTCTGTATTTTATAATCTATTAGTACTTCTCAATTAGGCGTTATCCTCCTTTGAGCCACATAAGGCTTAATGT
This sequence comes from Biomphalaria glabrata, assembly GCF_947242115.1. Classification (NCBI taxonomy): domain Eukaryota; kingdom Metazoa; phylum Mollusca; class Gastropoda; family Planorbidae; genus Biomphalaria; species Biomphalaria glabrata. The sequence goes on from NC_074714.1 coordinate 13,445,776, forward strand.
TTGGATGACTCTCCACCAGCTGATACAATGCTTCAACAAGGGGAAATCCACTTGTGCTAAAGCCGCGCTGAAGGAATGCGAACACAACATCGTAGACAATCAGATCTGCTAGAGTTAGCTGTTGACAACATGTTTGTAATTCAAATTAAAATGCAGATAAGAAAGTGGAACATATTTGTTAAACCTAAATCTATCTCCCTTTTGCTTAGTGGGTACTAATAATTCAATAAATGTTGATCAACACTGCAGCAATGTTTGCCTACAAAAACTCATGAACTTTAACATGCTCTGTTGATATTGTCAAAATTTAAACTTAATTTTTTTTTTAATGAAATGTTTCTATTTCATTTGGGACCACCAATTTCTCTTCGCCTAGGGGCTCCAATTATCTAAAGCCGGCCCTGTATTCATTTAGATATGCTCATCATAATTATTATTATTAAAGATATTTTAATTAGAAAATTCGAATGATAGTAAGTGTCTGCACAAAATTTATGCTCTACACAAAATTTATGCTCTACGCAAAATTTATGCTCTACACAAAATTTATGCTCTTTTTAAAATCGACCCTGACTACGGAGATAGTTGAAGTCTCCAAGATACAACTTCTATGTTCTCGTTCCCGTGAAACCTGTACTTGTATTTTAAAGAGTAAATGTTTCAAGAACGAACGTTTAGTGTTACCATCCTATTTCAGTCGTGTCGACTTACACGACTACCATTAGAAAGGAACTCGAGGCACATGTGAGTAATTAAAAATACACTCAAACCTACCGAATCTCCCACGAAATAGGAAGTGCCGTTGTCTCTGAGCAACTTTTCGTAATATCCAAGATATCTGGGGAATTCTTTCTCTTTCAACTCACGGATCAGTTCATCCTAGAAATAAAAATATAGAAATATAAAAAATACCTTTATAAAAAAAAAAAAACTCTCTTATATTGAGGGACATGGCGTCAAATATTTTTTATCAATCAGGTTTCTATTTTTTTAACAAAATTTAATCAATACATTAGATATGTAAATCCCTTTTCACTTTGTTGTCAAATGATTTATTTGCGAAACCTCTCTTTTGTGTGCGAAACTAGAGCACTATCCTTCTTATACCATGCTATGTTTTAATGTATTATTTAAGATTTATCCATACTTCAGCTATTTAGACGGGAGATAATATTATATAGTAAAAATTTAAAAAACAACAATATCTCCCCTTAGCTTAGTACATTTTCTCTATAATAATAAGTAATTAAGACTTATTGATCAAGTAATTGTTTGATTTCTTTTGTTATTGATTCACGTGTTGTCATCGAGCTTGAGCTTGTTTGCAAAATTTGAGGACGATTGGATGAGTGGAAGTGGTTACAAGAAATATGAAGAGCGAGTTAATTTAAGTGTTGCACAACCATATGCGGTTTTGTCAAGTAGTAAATCTTGAAGTAAAACCAGTGAAGATTGACTATTGTCTTTACCTTTTTGGTTTCATCAGGTTCAAACAGATATGCTCTGTAGCCTGCGTTCAAAATCTCTTGCGTCAGCTGTACTATTTGATCTATCCTGAGACCATCTCGATTGGTTTTGCCGTAAAAACCTTCAACAGAGAATTATTACTGGATTATTCTTTATGTTATTTATTCTCAATAGATTAGGCGATAGAATATTCTACTCGCCACTAAACACCCATCCTTTCATACCAAACAAAAGAATTAATTACCAATAGTTAATTAACTAATTGGTTAATTTTGTTAGTGATTCTTCTGTTGTCAGGCACAAGACACAATTTGTGCAAAATTTCAGCTTAATCCGAGATTTGGGTGTGGGAGAAAAAAAACGTGTACAAACTTTTTACCAAACAGACAGACAGAAAGACAGACAGAGTTGATAGAACCTTTGTAAAAACAAAAAGTTACATTACATTTAGAATCTAATATAATGGCTAACTCACCAAATTCACGTGCCAGATACGTTGCAATAGCTACACTTTGTGCAAACGTTTCCCCGTCTATCTCCAACAAAGGCAGCTGACCAAATGGAGTTTCTAAAAATAGATAAAGTCATATCACTTTTGTCATATTTCTTTTTAAATACTGGATATAGATCATTGCTAATTTTGTACATTAGGAGTTACACATTTTTAAGAACTCATTTAAAGAAACTACAATTTGAAAAAAGAGTAGGACATAAACTTGATAGACTTACTGGCTTTATGTTCTGGTGTAAATGTCTCAAGGCGGACATCTTCAAACTGTTTGCCTGCAGCCACCAGAATCAAACGAGAAACTTCAATTCTGCCTCTGCCAGTGAAGTAGATGAGCTTGATGTTTTGTGAGGCCATCTTAAATATCAAACAAATATCACTGTTAAATGTGTTTATATTGCTAGACAGGCCGACAGACATAAAGACAAACAGCAGTAGCGTAGCAACCATGACGCGAAGGGATATTAAAGAAAAGTAACTCTTAAATTGTCAATATAGAGAGCTTCTTCGGCAATGGCGATTTTTACAGTGATTTGCGGGAATGGATGTGAATAGGGTCAGGCACGCATATCACAAGTCTGAACATCGAAAGGGCGACTCTGTTTTTATAATAAAAGATTTCTCTGTCTATTGAAACAATAATTGGTTCGCTACTCGGAAGTAGATGTCATTGACGTAGATGTCATTGACATTTGTGTTGGTCATTACAGTGCATCTGAAAGAGAGCGCTGAGAGTGGCAAAATATGTAGGTCGCAGCAGAACTGAACACAACATGGCATACTGTAAGTAAATAAAAGTCAAGTTCCCCTTTCAGACCATGTGGTCTATAGGGCAGATGATGTAAAGGTCATTTGTTTTTGTGGCCTACGGTTAACGAGGGTGTCATGTGGCCAGCACAATGACCAACCGCCTTTACCTTTCCCCAACAAATGTCGGGTACCCATTAGAGCTGGGTTCGGGTACCCATTAGAGCTGGGTGGACTCAGGGGCGCCCGAAGATCCAGAAATTAAAAATCTCAGTCATCACCAGGATTCGAACCTCGGACCCCGGTTAGGAAGCAACGCGCTTTACCGCTCAGCCACCGAGCCTCCGTGGCATACTGTACTCCTCCTCAATCTTCGGACCCCAAGAAAAGCCTTATTATTATTGTTATTATCTACAAGAAAAAAAGGAGAAGGTTTTACAACCTAAACCGATATTGATAATACTGATAACAGTGAACCATTGGCCTACTTAAATTGTACAACTTCCTAAAATGCACATGCCAACTATTTCACTTTATAGAACAAATGTTATCACTTCCATGATCACTTTAATAGCAAGACGATTTTCTGCTGAGTTTTTATCTATAAAAAGTAATAAAAACTATACACCAGCGAAACAACCGCGTTCACTGATAGATAATGACCGCTACAACCTTAATATTTATTTTAGTTCTGCTTCTTACAGGTAGGTTTAAAATACTGAAAAAAAAATATTTGTAAAACTTATTTAACTTATCATAATAGTTCTAGAAACGGCAATTTTTTTTCTTTCTGTTGCAATATTGTATTGACGTCATTGGTTATATACATGTAATACTATTACTAATAACTTTGACAATGACATGGTCGAGAGTTTTTGCCCAAGCGTCACGCGCATCAATCAAATTTATAATTAGCTTAGCCCAGTGTTTCTCAAACGTGTACAGTGACGCTCTCGGATCATAATATATACATTCGCCCCCCCCCCCCCCACGTTTCCCCTAATAAGACAAGCGCAGGTCAAAGAAAGTTTATTTAAAAAGAGAGGAACGGGTCACTAATGAAGAGACACAGTCGAGGCAGTAGAGCGTGCGTGTTTGTAATGGGCTTGATGGAGAGCAATCGTCATAGTAGGCCTCAACACTGACCTGCAACGTCACAGCTTGTGGGCAGCTTAAACCAATAGCTTGTTGCCTTGTCCCAGGTCTGTATGACGTGGCAACGAGCTATTTATCTCTACTGCCCACAGGTTGTGACGTCGCAAGCCAGTGTTGAGGCCTTCTATTCCAAATGGTCTCGACCAATCAGCAATTTGTTTTAAAACATTAATAACAATGTCGGTTGAACTTGATTAGTATACCCCACCTACACACACAAATAAAATAGGAGACCTATAACTGCAATGTAAATACAAGGTCTTAGAAACAAATAAAAGGAAAACCGCCTTTCCCCCCTCCCCCTCTGTTTCCATGCCAAGTCCATAAGAGTTCGGATTGAGAAAGGCATGCTTAGTCTAACAAAATGTGTTCCTCCGATCAGCGGGCGTCTGTTTGTATGCTTTTCGATCACCCCTTTTAATTCATTTATTGAGAATGGAGCATCAATAACTCACCATACCTCCAAAACCACACTATTTGGTAAATACATAGATTACGAATCAGAGTCACGTTTTATGAACACCTATTATTAACTACTAAATAATAATATCTAACCGAAAAACTCACGCACATGTTTTTGTCTACTTACATTTTAATTTATATTATGTAATATTATTATTGACATACAGAACGTAATCAATCCAATAACAGACAATACAGTATAACCACCCTGCCCTTTTATAGCCTTCCACTAGCGACACTTGCTAATTCACCATTAGATCAGCACTTACAAGTTTTGATAGGATTTTTTTGTTCAGTCTTATCTGTAAGACCTTGACCTTACTAGAAACAGCCTAGTCACGTCTGACCTTTTCTTTATTATGAGAAATGAATGATACGCTTTTCCCATTAATTCTTTTGAAATAAATGTTATTTTCGGAATGATATTAGAAATTGGAGATAAAAAAAAAGTTAATTCTAGTATCAATTAAAGGTATTTTAAAAAGTATGCGAGCCGGGATAGACCTGTGCGAAATTTAAAAGTGCAATTATATTCCATGACCAAATATAGGTAACCTACAATAAGCCTACTCAACTCATGGGCGTAGCCAGGATTTTGTTTCTTCCCCCCCCCCCCCCGGACCAATATATATATATATATGTGTGTGTGTGCGCGCGCGCAGAAAATCAATCTTTATTACATTCTGACCCTTCATTCTTTCGGAAGACATTTATTGTACTCTAGAATTAGTTCTTCCTGGAGTTGGTGGGAAAATTGTTGACTCCCCGCCCTTGCCAGCAAGGGAGTTTGGGGGAGCGCTGTAAGCTTTCTCAGCGGGGTTTGGTGAGAAGCCCCTCCGCCAAGCACTATTTCCGGTATTGAAAGCTAACAAAATGCATATTCTGAGGTATCTACAGTGCATTATCCTTCTATAAAAATTTTTATTTCAAAAACCTTATGTGCTTTAAAATTTCTTACTTACGCATATCCTCGGCGCATTGGGCGCAAACTGCTTACACAAAAATCTGTCACTGGCAATGTCTCAAGCCTCTTCGAACCTGCTCTAAGAACCTCCATGAAAGTGTGGCGCCAAGTTGTACTAGGATGTCCCTGTTTGCTCTTTCCTCGTAATGGCCTTCATGTCATCGCAACTCTTATTATGCGTATTTCATGTCCCGGAAAACTCATGCGACACTCTGTCACAACCTTACCAAGGGGTCGACTCCCAGTTTGGCATAGCATTTCCTTGATTGAGACCCGATCTCTATAACTGAACCTTAAAATTCGTCGCAGCCATTTTGTTGAGCCACATTTAGTCTTTTTCAATTTTGGCATATGACTATTCACATTCACTATTTATATCGAAAAGGGAAGTTTTATCGTCAAAATCATCTGTTGGGGGGTTTTAAACTAAAAAATCTCTGGAGTTTTTTTTTTTAACATATTCAAAACCCCATTTAGCTACGCTCATCGAATTTGGTGAGAGTAGTTTGTTTTAGAATAATATTGAAGAGGGGGTTTTCAACCTCAGCTAATTCAAAACTATCTGGAGGGGTTTCAAACTTTAAAAAAAAAAGCCATCTGGAGGAGGGGGGGGGGTTAAACTCAAAAACCCCCTTAGCTTGGCTACGCTAAAAGAATTTTAGTGTGTTATTTGCTTTTTTTATATTGATGAGGTGGTTTTTAGCTGTAACCCCGCTGGAGGGGGGGGGGAGTTAAACACAAAACCCCTCTTGGCTACGCTCATAGAATCTGGTGACTGATATATGGATAGTCTTATATTGAAGAGGGGTTTTATAGTAAAATTCGGAGGGGATTTTAAAATCAAAATCTTCCTTAGCTATACTCTTGGAATTTGGAGATTGTCGTTTGCGTTATTTTTTTTGTTTTGTTTTATAGAAGAGGGAGATTCAACTGCAAAACCACCTGGTAGGGGTTTTTAAACTCAAAACTCCAATGGCTGCGCTGGGACAAGTGATGGTTTAGTATTAAAATCCCACCCAAAATAAATAAAGTGGAAGCAAAAAATCGATTACTAAACTCCGACCCCCCCCCCCCTGCGGGGATTTTATTTCGGTAGCCACCCAATATCGACACTGTCATCATGGCTTCACACAACATAAAGCAGCGCTATGGCACCCCTGTAATAATGCAGTGGGTACCGAGTCACATGGGTGTGACTGGCAACACTATTGCAGACTTCAAAATTCCACCCACTGAACAGGCTGTAAGTTTTCATCATGCTCTGACTATAATTCAAAAAAACAGAAATGGAAAAGTGGTTTGAGTGCTGGGACAAGTCCCAAAAAGCAGTGGAGTCTGGGAGCTCATGGGGCGCCCTGACCGCACTTCCCCGTGGTGGAGGCTGTCCAGGCCTGAGCAAGCTATTATAGCACAGTGCATGACAGGCCATGTCCTGTTTGCTCATATTTCTCACGGCTTTGGACAAATTTCGATTCACGGTGCCCCCGCTGTGGGGAAGAAGAGGAAACCGTGCCTCATATTCTGTTTGACTGCCCCAGACTTGCTGATCTCCGTCTCGACAGGTCTGGAGAACCAAAAATTCTCGACCTGTATGGTGACGTCAGGTGACGTGTATGCACTACGCAAGACATCAGGATTTCTGTCCAGGGCTTTTCCAAGAGAGGATTCGAGCCTCTCAAGCCCTCACTTAAAATGGAGTTTGATGATGATGATGATTAAATAAAATGCAAGGCCATAGCCAGTGGCGTAGCTACCAATGTGCGGGTGGTGCGGGCCGCACAGGGCACCAAGTGGAGAGGGGCACCAAAATTCCCCCAGTGTGTATTAATTTCCTATTTCCCTGAGCTTTTCAGTAAAAACGACTAATTGTATGGACACGAACAAACATAAACTGCTGTATTTTAAACATGAACTAAGGATTTATCAACTAGTCATGTCGCTATTTTGTTTCATCTCAATACAATGTAAGGTATAGAACAGTTTGAATCTAATTTACTAGATTTATTTCGGACACACGGTACATGTTGTTACTACACTGATCGATGCTTTTTAATATAAAGAAGAAGAAGAAGATAGGCCAACTTTTTTTTACTTCATTGTTTAGTCCATTAGTTTAATCTAGATATTGAGTTTACAAATATATTTCTAAACTCTAGCTTTAAACAACTGTCTTAGTTTATTCATTTCTTTATGATTCTTAATCGTTTAATTTTGGAAATAATTCTATTGTAATGTCAATTTTTTTAAATAAGCTAACCTTTGTTTTCTACGAGTTGTTTTTAACTAACTAGTTAATTGTAATACTGTAACGTAAACAAAATGATGAACAGTGCTCAAGACTGACTAGTCTGGCTGGCGCCTCAAAACCCTTTTAAGCTCAGACGGAGAAATCGGCATCTCTGGTTCTGTCCGGTCTGTGTAGTCTATAAGGGCCCAATACCCAGATCTATCGGGGTCCCTCATTACCGACCCATCGGTATAGCAGAAAATAGCATCTGATGGGTAGGACTTTAGTGTAGCTGATGCCAAGTTTTGGAGTATGGCAGGTGTTAATCGCCTCTTGGTGGCTCCCTGTTGTCCTATAAGGGACATGTTTATTTGTGGGGCCGGCATCTCCTCCACGGAGGGCAAGTATTAATTCTTCTATTAGGAATTCTATCAGTGGAGAGCCCAGATGATTTTGACAAATTGGCCGCAATGTGGAGGAACGATCGCATTTTTATGCGGTTCCTCTCTCTCCACTGTTGCACTAAGATTGTGGTGGGTAGCCTAGAGTCGCCCCTTTTGTAGCGCTCGTAGGCCGTAAGTACCGCCCTCTCCCTCCCTAAATGTAAAGGGGCCACGTTTGTTAAGATTTCATCATCTTCATTTAAATCCAAAGATGGATTCAATGAGTGGTGGAGGTTATGCCCGAAAATAGAAAAACATGAGACCAGCAGAGCTCACATTCAGTCATCGCTTGCTTGGAGGGAACTTGAAATTCGCCTGAGAGTAGGAAACAATATGGACAACAAGGCCCAAGATTTGATTATACAAGAGACGAAAACCTGGAGAGTTACTATCAACGTACGCTCCACTCTTGAGGGAGCATGTGCTTCGAACCATAGACTATATATAGTCTATGCTTCGAACTAAGCTTTGTTCCAGACCGAATACATACATGTCTCCACAAATACAAAATTAATTTATTACAAAATTGGGGGATCACGCTAAAAAAAAATAAATCATACAGCAAGTAAAACAAGCCAAATATTTCTCTATTATTTTTGACAGTACACCTGACATCTTAAAGCTGGATCAAACTTAAATTTTACGGTACGTTGTCATGGATAATGACGGGGTGCAGGTTCGTGAGTCTTTTATTGACTTCATCGACACAAAGGACAAGCATGCTGCTGGAATCGCTGAGATGATTCTAGAGAAACTGCGTTCGGATGGCTTAGACATAATGGACTGCAGGGGTCAAGGCTATGATAATGCTGCGGTCATGAAAGGTCAAAACTACGGTGTCCAAAAACGTATTCTAGAAGTCACTATTCATTGCCTTCTCAAACTCTGGAGACATTAACTAGCAGAGATGAAAATTCATCGACTAGATCTGAAGCAGGTGGATTATTGGTTGCTGTTCAGTCTTTTAATTTTGTCACCTATCCTGAATTTTGGGCTCCTGTATTAACTGAAATTAATGATGCGCAATTCTAGCTTCAAAAACAAGGATTGTCTATTCGAGACTGCTCACTCAAACTAAAAACATTAGAGACATTTTTAAGTAGTAATCGAGAGGACATCGCTGAAGCCAGCATTACTTTGCCGAAAGCGTGTGTTCATATCTGAGAATCAGTACAGAACCTCAAAAACGTATGGGCTATAAGAAAAAGATGCCTGGTGAGAAAAGTGACCATTCTGTACTTACACACAAAGAAGAGCTACGAAGGGAAATTTATTCTACCTTGGACAGGATTGTTCAAGAAATAATCACCCGATTCGAGCAACTTCATAATGTAGCAGATAGATATGAATTTTTGTCGCCTTCCCAGCTATTAAATCCTCAGGTCGAAATCAATCTCGATAGTACTCCTAGTGACATTGATAAAAACGAATTTCTGCTGCAGCGAAAGAGGCTTCAACAGTTTGTCACAGTTTCATCAGAAGCCTCCGAATTTCCAAAACAAAGACCTGTTGAGCTCTTGAATTTTATAAATAAATATCAGCTAGATGATTCAGTCCCGAATATCGTCCTAGCTATTAAATCCTCAGGTCGAAATCAATCTCGATAGTACTCCTAGAGACATTGACAAAAACAAATTTCTGCTGGAGCGAAAGAGGCTTCAACGGTTTGTCACAGTTTCATCAGAAGCCTCCGCACTTCCAAAACAAGGACCTGTTGAGCTCTTGAAATTTATAAAAAAAATATCAGCTAGATGATTCAGTTCCGAATATCGTCATCATGATTCGCAATTTTTTACTATTGCTGTAAGCGTCGCTACATGCGAGAGAAGTTTTTCCAAACTTAAACTGATCAAGAATTACTTGCGATCAACGATGACAAATTTACGACTCACTAATTTGGCCATTTTGTCCTTTGAACAAGAACTGGTGGAAAAAATGGATTTCGATAAAATTATTGATACTTTTGCCAGCAAGAAAGCTCGTAAAATTCATTTGTAGTATGTTTATGTAAAAGTGATTTTTTTTGAATTAACAATATTTGATTTATGAATACATATTATTTTGAACAGGTTTTGCAATGTTATTAATTAGTTAGTTGTTTTTTTGTTGTTTTTTTTTTTGGGGGGGGGGGCATCAAGATGAGGTACCGCACCAGGCATCATATACTCTAGCTACGCCACTGGCCATAGCTATCATGGTGCTTCTAATATGAGTGAACAGTGCTGTAGAAATCAGGCAAATAAAAGCAGCCTCTGGCGCAATATGTTCACTGTGCTAACCACAATGGCTTGGTAAAGAAATGCGTATGTGTTTTATGCTCACAGCATATGATGATGCAAGATGGGTGGCCAAATCGAGAATTGGGGGTTTCGGGTTTCTGACCGTAACATATAAAACCATTTATATTGATTATACTAATAACATATATTTATATATAGGTATGTGACAAAAATTCTAACTCTTTTATGTTGCAAGTCTAATTTTTTGTTTTCTCCATAAAGTCTAAAGTAGTGTAATTCTGATGGTAGGTCTGATTGATTGCACATTATGGCAGTACTAGTCTAACTTTCAGAATCAGTATTAGATCTATATAGATCTACTATAGTCTATAGTGTTAGTCTTCTAGTGAAGATCTAGATATCTATAGTATATAGATCTAGAATACTAGATTAAAGACTCTTGAGTCCTTGACTCTTACTCTACTCTACTCTAGCTAGTCTCTACTTCTTAGTGAAGTTAGTCTTACTCTAGTCTTAGTTAGTGACATAGTCACTGTCTTCTACTACTACTGACTACTACTACTACTAGATCTAGTACTGCTAGAAAGAGTCTAGATCTAGTTAGTACTACTCACTACTACTATTGGCTTACTTAGACTTACCGGTACTACTTACTTAATTAGTCTTAGCCTGCCCTTACTCAGCATTAGCCTTCTACTAAGTTCTAGTTGTCTTCTTGTATTGATGTCGAATGATTTCGATGTAGACTCTAGATAATAATCATAATAGAATCTAGATCTATATACTAGTAGATATATAGACTACTGACTACTATTACTAGCTTATTAGACAGACTTGTGTATTAGATATTTATAAATATTATAAATATAATCTACTAGTATAGTAGTATAGTATCTATTATTTTTGTCTTCTGAACACCCCCTATTTTCTGACATGAGCCTTTATTTTGACAAAAACAGTCTATAACTCTATTGTTTTTATTTATACTCAATTTCTTTATTAAATAGTTCAGGCACATTTAGTTTCGTTTACTCTGAAAAACAAAGGTTTTACACAAGTTCAAAGAGCACTGGTAGGACAATAGCAGAAAACAGATTTCTCATTGAAAATGCATTTTTGAGAATCTGAATTCATTATCTCCTTCAATAGGCCATCTGTTGCGTGTTTGTTTGTTTTGATAGATAGATTCGATGCCATTTCTTTACTTCTAGGACAGAAGGAGGGGTTAAGGATATATTTTGAAAATTTAAGTATCAGCTAAACATGAACTATCTAAAATGCTTCTAAATAGATCTAAAAACACATGCCATGTAATAGTCTTTGTGTAAATTATGGGGTGTTCCATAATATTTGTTTGTCACAATCAATGACACTAACAAACGCTATTTTAATGTTGAAAATGCATATCGAAGGGATGTATCTCAAGACCGGTAAATGGAAATTCCTTTGATTTATTTTGTATAGATTAATATTTTCGTACTTAATTTTGTTTTTGTCTTAGATGTTAAACCAAGTGTGATTTGAATGGGTAAAAAGAAAGGCAATATATCGCTAAACATAGTGCTATTGAGGGGCAGAGTCAGACATTATATTGTGTGTGAAAAAAAAAAGTTTTTATGAGAGGCACAATCCTGCTCTCTCTCTTTCTCACCTTGGTGCTCTAATTTTTGATTGACCAGCCTAGGTAGGTACCTAGCATGGTATCATTAACACAGTACCAGAAAAGAAAACGTAGCAGGAGGGACACTTATTGATCGATCAGGTACCAAATTAGGTCACAATCACTACGTGGAGTGAGCAGGCTAGACGCGTTGAGTCACGCAGTTGTTGTTGTTTTTTTTTTTTTTTTGTCAACTTTGAAATCTAGGTAGGTCACAGTAAATGGCCCTTTGTAAAGTGACACTAATCTGTCTGTTTTGAGTTGGCATAAAAAAAGAAATTGATATTAAAATAAAACAAATTGAAGATAATATTATTTTTAAATCTTATCTTCTTCTTCTTATCTTATATAATACAGACGTTACTTCAAAAAAGAAGATGATTACGTCCTACGCGTCATGCATTTAGTCAAGCATATTAACCAATGACTTGAATTCTGCCAAGTCACTGGTTTTCCTGGCTAGCTCAGGCAACCCATTCCATGCTCTAATAGCACTAGGGAAGATAAGAATGAGTATTTGTACAAATTTGTCCTAGCATATGGGATGACAAATGTGCCTTTATCTTTGTGTCTTACAGAGTATTTTATTAAATTTTGTTTTAGTATTTGAAGATTATGGTTCAGTGTTTTATGTATAATTGCTAATTTACTTTTGAGTCTTCTGTCCTGAAGGCTTTCTAAATTTAGTGATTTTACTAAAGGTGTTACTCTAGTCAAATGTGAATATTCGTTTGTTATGAATCTCACTGCTCTATTTTGTGTCTGTTCCAGTTTCTTAATGTTTTCTTGAGTTGAGGGGTTTGTAAAATGTTTTGTTTGTTTGTAAAATGTTTTACATGTTTCGAATGTTCCTTCAGAGTTGAAGATAGTTTACTACCTAGTCCAAACCTCCCGCAGGACGACAGGGGATGGGAGCAGGCAGGGTTTTAACCCTCGACCATCGATAAATCTGAACGACAGTCCAGCGCACAAACCGCACAACCAGGCAGCCATCCCAAACGGAGGATGCATACTCTATTATTGGCCTAACCAAGGTTAAATAACATTTTAGTTTTATGTTCTTATTTGATTTATAGAAATTTCTTTTAATAAACCCTAATGCTTTGTTTTATTTTTTTATAGTTTCATCAATATGTGGATTCCATGACAGTTTTTCATTTATTATAACATCTAGGTATTTTGCGTTTTTAGTTTGTGTTACTGGTTTGCCATGAATAAGATAAGTGGAATTAATTTGTTTTAGTTTTTTTGTTACTCTTACCAACTGACATTTTTCTGGGTGGAAAGACATGCTCCAATTTGATTCCCATTTCTGTAATTCATCTAATTCTCTTTGTAAAATATCTGTTTCTTGTGTTGTTTTTATTGTTCTATATATTATGCAATCGTCTGCAAATAATCTGACTTTTGTTCCTGAAGTAATGCAGTTTTGTACATCATTTATGTAAATTAAAAATAGTAGTGGACCTAAGACTGTTCCTTGAGGTACACCTGAGTTTACTGTTATCGGTGTTGATTTAGAGCGGTTTATTATTATTACAGTTTGTTTTCTCCCTATCAGAAAATCTTTAATCCACTGATGCACTTTCAGATCTTCTTCCCTGTTGGCTTCTTCTTTTCGTTCATCTTGTATTGTATTTTCCATGTTCTTTTATCCACCGCTTCTTGTATGAAAACCCATTTTCCTTCTGCATATTCAGTTGTTACATTTCTAAAGTTGAGCCATTTTTCTTCAAGCTGCAATGGATTTGTTAGAGCTTCAAAGCAGCTCTTCAGTTTCAGTTGGAATTGTTCAGCAATATTGTGATGTTTGAGCCTGTCTCCTTGAAATGGTTGAGGCGTTTGACTTGTTCTGGTTGGTGCTTCAATATGAGTATGCATTTACCATGTCCAATCCTTTGCGGGCCTGCTTATCCAACTGTGATGACCTCTATCACTTGGAGAGGCAAGTATAATCAATCTCATTGAAAATGTCTTCATTTGGTGAACACTATGTTTTTCTGTGTTTCTTTTTTGATGATTGAAATACATGTTACCAACTGACAGTGTTGAAAGTGCAGAAAGAAAGCAAGCACTCACCATTATCTTTGATTTTTTTCTGCAAAGCCATATGTTCCCAATACATGTTGGAAGCCAGTTCACTTGCGACTGATTTAGACATTGAAGTCTCCCATTAGTAAAATAATGTTGTGTCTGCATGTCTCATAATGTGTCATTTGGAGTTGGTCGTAAAAGTGTTATCCTTATGGCATCTTCTGCATCTTTGATCAGAACATATTTGCTTGGATGATAGAGATTTTAATTTGGTTGGTTTGGAGTCAAGGTGTAATGAGTTCACTGAATGGCTTCCAAGCAGATTGTGCAGAGGCTGCTATTTTTGACATTACATTGCCTACTCCACCAGGATGTTCTGAATCATGTCCTGAATATATTATAGTCTTGCTCCCATTAACTATGTCTCCTCTTGATGTCCATTGCATCTCGAAGATTCCAAGGGCTGGTAGGTGTAAATTTTTTTCAAAAGTTTGGCCAGCTTACCTCATTGTTTCATGGTCCTTATGTACCATATGTGACAATTAAGGTTGGTTTATTTGCATTGAGAGGCTTGCCTTGTGTTTGGCATTTTACATCCTGTCAGATTTGGACCAATATACAAACTAGATACATATCAGTAAAAGTAAATAATGTCTGTAAAACTATATAGTATAGTATCATAAATAATTCATATTTTAAATTTCTCATAGGAAGAGTTATTTTCTTCAGAAGAATACAAATACTGCACTATTACAAAAACAATGTTAGGTCTTAGTTTCTCTTTTGTATGAAGTAACTGCTCTGTGCACTTATCAGCATTTTAATCAGAAGATAAAGAAGTCTATATATATACAAAAGGGTAAAAGTAGAGTCTGTAATATTAGACTAATGCTTGCTGCATGAAGAATGCTACCTAAAAAAAAAGAGAACATGTCCTTTAGCTGAACATCTAGTAACCGTCTGACTATGCCCTACTCTGTGTTTCAAAGTAAACATTATAAGCTGATCTGTATATTAAATCAAGCATAAGCACTTGTCTTTAAAAATTTGAGATTTAATTGTAAATACAAATATTTTTCTTTATGAACTCTTATTATAATTCAATTTTACCAACTGAAGTGACTTTGGAAAATAAGACTTAATGTATCATGTTAAACAAAGCCTCATTGCAATTTTTTTTTTTTCTGAAATATGATTTACTAGTCTTGACTTTGAAATTTAAAATCAACTCTGTGTGCTATGTTAGAAAAAAGATTTTTTTTTTTCAAATAACTATAATAAGGTTGTTTTGTCATATAAATTCTTGCTATCAAGTTGACTTTAAGCCCCATCCACATAAAAATAAAAAGAAGATAGAATAACATTACCCAGCGAAAATTGTTTGTTTGTTTTTCCACCAAGTACTATTGGAAGAAAATAGGCATTGAAATCCACATACACTCTTTGTGTGTCTGTGTATGTGATTGATAAACTGGTGTAAATGTAACTTCATATGATTAATGTAAGATAAACATACTATGTAATTTTACAGCCTATGATCTACTAATATTTTTCATTAAATATTTTGTAAGCCTTTTGATGTTCACTTTTGTCTTTTTTTGTCTTCCTATGGGTTTGAAAGTATCAGAAGGTCTCAGTGTTATTTTTTTTTTTTCTAAATATAAAATAGTTTATAAGAAGCAAAGACTAAGAAAGAGTTGGGAGATTCAATAAAAATGCTCACAAGCAGAACATGTGGTAGACAAGATTTATTTATTTCCTTTATCAACATTTTTAAAAATTATCCTTTCATTATATAAATAAAGACAACTGATAGGAATATTATTATATTTATTTCTAATATTTGTATTTAAGAATAAACTAAAATAATGAGCATCCTTCAGGAATATCATGAGTTACTTTTGTCCTCTATTGCTGTTGCCTGTAGACAGTTTTACCCACTCACAATGCAAAATATTTCTCTACATCTTTTGATTTCTCATTGTAGACCGTTTAGATGAAACTGAAAAAAATTATATTTACTAATGTGTATTACTATTTTATAATACAAATTACTGAAATAACACTCATAGGTTATTTAGGCATATGGGTCTAAAAATGCATTTTTAGTCATAAGAAATCCTGTTGTTAAATTTGATTTTGTTTTATCATCTATTTACATTTTAATTATAAATATATTACTAAATAAGACATTTTTTTACTTCGTGTAAAGATCTAGTCAGTATATAGAATGCCCAGGCAAAGTAGGAAAAGGCCTTAAATGCCTGCATTTCACACTTTGCGGGTAACATATATACACTTCTATCATACTCTAATTTATAGATAGAATAATTCTAGATTCTAAATGTAGTTTAAAATGAGCTCGAGATTTAGAATTAGCCCAATGTCTCAAAACAATTTTATTTTTGTCCCCATAAAATTTAAAATGTGTTTATATTCTAGATGAGATTTAAACTTTCAAAGAAATAATTTTATACTGACTGTCTGGGTCAAAGTATTCGTTCAAAAATAAACTTTTTTATATGAATATGATTAGATCTATTTCAATTCTATTGTATTTTACAGGGTCAATGCATATTAAAGTCATAAAGTAGATCTAGATTTAAAGAAATATCTAGATCTAATCACCCCCAGCTTAAACTTAAATTAACATTCAGCATGGCAGAAGGAGGCTATGAACCAAATTATCGGAAAAATTATGACAGTCGCCCAAAATATAATCAAGTTTGTCGGTAAGTAGACCTTGATACTTTTGCCTCTCTACCATTATTTAAATTATGAGAAGATTAGCAAATTATCAGTGAAAAGAGACTTCTCTTTTCTTACTTACAGCCCATCAACTCTATGTTTGTAAAATGTTTTACATGTTTCGGATGTTCCTTCAGAGTTGAATATAGTTTACTTCCTAGTCCAAACCTCCCGCAGGACGACGGGGGATGGGAGCGGGCAGGATTTGAACCCTCGAACATCGATAAATCCGAACGACAGTCCAGCACGCAAACCGCACAACCAGGCAGCCATCTATTGAAGTATGGGCCCCCAACAACATTCTTTCCATCTTGTTCCAGGTGCAATCAAACCTTAAAGTGTCTGCCTCTAGTTCCTGTCACCAGGTGCTTCTAGGGCAACTTCTCTTTCTCTTTCCTTGTGGCTTCCACTTCTATGCCTGCTTTGTGATACTAGTTTGTGGAAAATTCCATCTAACCTTCAGTCTAATGCAATGCAAACTGAGATAGCAAAGGAAACTGGATAACAAGGACAACCTATTTTATTTATAAGTTTATATGTTATCCAGATTACTATACATTTTTTTTTTTATTTCAGATACTTTCTGCATGGTTCTTGTAATAAGGGGAGGGAATGTCAGTTCAGTCATGATAAGTCAAGAGCAGTTCCCATGGATACTGTATGTCGATATTACTTATATGGACGATGTAGTTATGGAGATAAATGCAGGTGTGCTAAAAGTATTTAATTTTTTTTTCATTTTTTAATGATTCAAAAAAGGTTTTTAATTGTTCAAAAGAAGATAAATTTTAACGATAACGTTGAGACTTTCAAGAAATTAATCTAATAATAGACACTCCTCATCTGATTTCGAAGGTATGACCATGTTAAGAAAGATGTACAGAGAGACAGCCAGGCATCATCAAGCCCATCAGTTCAGAATACAGAGAATAGAAGAACTCCACAGAAACAACAAAATGCATTAGCTTCCAACATGGTGACACTTAAAAAAGGCGGCTTTGACAAAAGCAGAGCACACTCTAGTAACTCAAGCAGAAATGATCACAGAAAGAAGTGGGCCATGGCCAGAGATTTTGTACCAGGGCAGAAATATTATGGAGCAGGTGAGTTTGAGTTTAAAAGTTTTGCTGAAAACATTGTTGTCCAGGCAAGACTGCAACTCAGATTAAAAACTACAAAAAGGAAAAGCTAACACCAAATCAATTTTAATCCCTATAATTTACCATGACCATGACAACATGTCCTTGAAGACATATAGAAATATCAACAAAACACCATTCTCTTTTAGAGAGTTAATACAAGATAAGTACTAGTTATTAAAATAAATGAACAGCACACAGGAATCCTCTTCTTGTTTTGTTGAAATAATGTGTTTCAAACTTCTTTCTTCAAACACTTGAATTAGATTTGTTTTTACATTTTTTTACAACATTCATAAAACATTCTATACCTCTTAACCTCAACTTTCAGTGTGCTGAATAAAATGATAACCTTCCATGCCCACCAAGTCATGTTGGCAGCTCTAAGCATGTAAAGATTCTTGATATATGTTGTCTTGGTCTTTGTAGTATTTTTTTTTTTTTTTGCATCTATATTGCTATTGTTATAATAGTAATACTTAGTAGACTATTGTAGTCAAACTTAATTTCCATTTGTTGGGACCAATAACATAATATTATTAAAGATTCCAATCGATATTAGTAAACTGACAGAAAGGTTACTAAAAACAAATCAGTCTTTTTAATGGGACTTAGTCTGCTCTCCTGTTCATGCTAATAACAATTCCAATCTTTTCTGAAGATGTCTATGTCACAAATGTATTTTTACCTGTATATCAGTTGGGTGTTGCGGGTTACTGTTTATCTTCACTCTGGTTGATTACCCTTAACTTTTCCCAAAATCTGATTCTCCGATTATGTAATGTGTTGCTTTTATCTTTTTTCAGTATTCTTAATATGAAGCAAATATTTGTTGTTGTCTACCAGTTAGCTATGCTGATGCTGTGCACCCTGCGATGGCCCACGACAGCTCATCATTTGAGCCAAGAGAGTATGAGGAAGGCCTGTGTCCTTACTATGCTTTAGGAGAGTGCCCCTATGAGGAGAACTGCGCCTATCTTCATGGTGAGATTTGTGATCTTTGTGGTATGCCCCGGCTGCATCCTACAGATATAGAACAACGAGAACAACATGTTAGGGTAAGAAGTTTACGCATCTTTCTTGAGATTAACCATCGGTAAGTAATATAAATATGATATGCATTGTAAAGGGTTAATCCTTTTGTTAACATTTTTTGTTTAATTGCTACACTAAAATTGGGTGGTTAGTATATTTCAGATGTTCCAGAAGGGAAATCTGACATCCAGTTGTATGCCAGATATTCTTATTTAACTGAAGCAATAACAAAATTCCTCTTTACAAAATAAAATATTTAAATCTCTGGACAAAAAATCAGGAAAACTAAACTCTATAAGTACTATACATCAACTAGTAATACACTTTATAATTCAAATTTAATAATAGTTTTTCTTAGCGTAGAAACTCAAAGATGCCAAAATGTAAAAAATAAAACAACTTACTGTTTGCATTTCTTGACAAGTACACTACTTTTGTAAGAGTGATTACTTAATTCTTAATAACTAATGAATAGTAGATTTAAAAAAAAAAAGAAAAGTTGTTGGTAAGTTGAAGTGAATGAAATAAAAACATTCACATAAAACTTTATTCTTGCCTTTGGGGCAACTGAAAATGTCAAAAGTGAAATTTTACTTCTTAGCACTTATTTTTTTTTGTTCAATGATATGCTTAAAGTTATTCCTTTCAGATTTCCTGTGCTAAACAATTTTACAGTTGACTGACCCAATACTCCATGTACACACAATTACCTTCAATTTCAGATCTGATTAGCTACATTATTTGCTGTATTCCTGCAAAAAATAAAACCAGAACATTGAAACACAGTTTAAAAAAAAAATATTTTGTTAAACAGTGCAAGCCACATTATTTTCTGTAATGTGTGAGCTCTATTAGTCCATTCTTTTTTATTGTCAATATAAACATTTATATAAATGCCCACATCCCACAGAGCCTAAACCTGATTATTGCATTATTTTAAATTGTATTAAATTTTTAAATCAAGGGTTTGCACCATATCTGAATCATCATTTTGGATGACTCATTATTGGGAGCAGGCTCAGCGCCTTGTGGGGACAAACAGGATTCTACTCTGGAGCCCTAACAAAGGAGGTGGTCCCTAAATGTTTTTTTAATATGCATTTTGTAAATGTATTTTAAAGGTTTTTGGCATTGTGGTTGGAAGAAAGAGGTACCCAAATGTACCCAGTTGTCTGGAGACCAAATATTTCTGGCAGCGGGCCTGAGGGTTGTCATGAATTTTGAATTTCAGATGCAAGTATTCTCACAGAATATTAGGGAAACAAAAATAACTGGCTTTAAACTTTAAATTCAGAAAATGTGTAATTTATTTAGCTTGCCACAATTAAAGGTGATATTTTAAACAATTGTTCTGCAGGACTGTATAGCGGAGCATGAAAGACAAATGGAGTTAGCATTCTCTGTCAAGCAGAGTAAAGACAAGGAGTGTGGCATCTGCCTTGAGAATGTGATGGAGAAGGAAGGAAAGGATTCGAAAAGATTTGGAATCCTAGAAAATTGCAATCATTGCTTTTGTCTAAGCTGTATTCGTCAGTGGCGCAGTAACAAAAATTCACTTATAGAGACTCATAGGTACTCTTACAATATTAGTTTTTTTTTTTTTTTTTTTTTGGGGGGGGGGGTGGAGAAAGAAGCCATATAGCAAAAAGAAATTTAAATTTTTATTATAAGTGAATGTTACATTTAATAATTGATAATGAATATATGATTTCAATTAGTGTGTTGGTTTACAAATGATGTTAAGACATATTAAGTCACTTCAGATGTCAGCACTGTTGGGACAAACACCATTGAGAAAATTTCATGGATAAAAACCTTGGTCTTGGTAGCTTCTACAGCAACATTAGAACTGCAAAATTGTATATTAACCCCCTACCACTGTAAAAAAAACCAACTCTTCCTAAAACTAGCTACTTTTTATAGACAACACAAAAGAAATTGTTATTATGTATTCTAAGCATCACTGCCTTTCATCAACTAAATCAAGTGATTAATAGAAGAAACCAACTAACATATTAGGTGAAAGGAAGAAAAATGAGTATATTTCTTTAGCTAAAGTGAACAAGCCTTTCTGATTGAGGGGAAAAAATGTCTTTTAGTTTTCAGCTCGTTGAAAGAGACAGAAAACAAAACATTGACGAACTCTTATCCTAACTTATAAGGCTTGATCCAGCTAGTTCAAATCAAACACACAAAGTGCATTATAAGCTGACCCCTCAACTTTAATATTCTATGCCGGTTGCAGTTGAAATTAGCAACACATTTGAGAAGATCACTTCACAAGTAAATATAAACTAGACATTTCATCACGTTAGCATACTCTTTCAAGACTTTGGCTTGCTTTCAAAGCAAAACTTTTCAAGGCATTGTCTGCCCTGTAAATTCGTTCAAAAATTTATCCCAGAAATTGATTTTTATCTCCATTTATTGTTTTAGTTGCCACTAAAGAAGAAAAATTTATTTGTTTTGTTTTTTTTAGCATATTGTATATTTTTGAGTGCATCTTTTGATCTCATACTAGTGAAAATATATTTTTTTCTTTTGATTGATATTGTCTAGTTTATTGGCACACAAATTCTCTCTTTCACCAGAGCTTGCCCTTCTTGCCGCACACATTCAGACTTTGTGACGCCTAGTAAATATTGGGTTGAATGTCCAGAGGAGAAGAAAAAACTGATTAGTGATTACAAAGATGCATTAAGGTAGGTGTATTGAACTCTGTGTAAAACTTCTATTTATTACATTGAAAAGCCCAAACTTTTTCTTTTAATTAATTGATGTTATTGATTTTGAAGCTAAAATTTGAGCTTTGTTTTATTTTTTCAAATTTGTTTCAAAACTTACATTCTATTTTTGTATAAGGGGAGGCCTAACATTATTTGAATATGCATGAAAAAATGTTGTTAACAGTACATATGAGATCCATATGTTTTTTTGAGTATCTTAACTTAATCATCTTATGAAATTTTGATGAATTTTTTAACTAGTTTTTTTTTTAATATAATGTGTTTTTTTCTTTTTTATTCCTTTGATTTGAACAGTAAAAAGCCATGTCATTATTTCAAGCTTGGTAAAGGAGAATGTCCTTTTGACTCAAGATGTTTCTACCGCCATGCTCTTCCTGATGGCAAAGTGGTGACTAACAATATTGTCAAGCGTCGTCGCAGGGAAAATGCAGAAGGCGATAGAATAGTAGATGATGAGAATCTGCTGTGGGATTACATTTCAAGGAGAGAGAGGGACGGAGAAAGTGATTATTCTCTAGAAGATGATTTATATATGTTCTTATTAGAGACCTTTCAGGACGATGATGATGATGATAACAATAGCAGTTTTATCCGTTTCGCATTGAGGGAAAATCTTATCCTGTCAGATACAGATAGTGATTCAGATGATTCATATGATTATTAATAGCATCTTGCAATTGATTTCATCTATAGGAGACTGTTGTTTTATGTATGTATGTAGAGGGACAGGGTCTTACAACCTATATCACTTTAAGAACGCTTAGGCTTATACATATTTACTATATAGATATTATTCAGTGTAATTTTCTATTCTACAATGTTAAAATTTTTAAAAACTAATATTAGAAAAAAAAATTGATTGGAATAGTAATTTTTTTGGTCAAGCTGCAGCTCATGACTTAAGAATGATAAGATTAAGTATTGTGTTGCATTTTGACTTAATATCAACCAGTTGTTTTTTTTAGCTGATCGGTAGGCTCTTGCACAGTTTTATAAAAAGAAATAAAAACTGGATGTTAATATCTGCTTGGAGATAAAGTTTTAGATAATAGACTGTTGCTTGTCATTTGTAATTGATAAGGACCACTTCTGTCGACCTAAGAAACCAGAGACTGCATTTCTGTGCTTTCGCATGTATGTTATGAGGCCTATTTCTGTATGTTTAGCTACAAACTGTACCATTAAATCTGGTGCATGTATGAATAGCCATTTCTTTTGGATCATTGGCTTGTTTTCTGGTATCATCAGAGGTAAAGGTTAATGTTTTGAAAATAAGGCTTTAAGGTTGGCATTAGAAGATATTTTGATCAACAGTTATACATTCTCAGAGCATTATGGTAGATATGTTTATAAAATTTCAATGAAACTTTTACATTAAGATTCAAGATTTTTAGAGATTCTAATTATAGATTTTAAGACAAAAACCAGTTAAAAAGCATTTATCCAAAAGCTTTTTTATCGATCTTGACATATCTCTGATTGCATTTTTTAAAAATTAATTTGGATTATAAAATCATCAGCTTAACTAATGACAATCTTGATATATCAGTTATTTTATGTTAGATAATGATAGGTAACTAGACCTCCATGTGAGTGGTAATCTTCATGTTTCTGCCAAAAGTATTATTCAAATTTAAATACAACTGTTCATTTTTATTTTTTTTTTCTTATACATGGATCTTTTAAAGTGATATTTTCACATTACATATAAATGTCAAAGTAAGTCAAATTCTTATGAAGGCTCAACATTTGGCTAGATCACACAATTTTTTAATACCTTAACTGGAAATATATTTGTAAAGTTTTCAAGTCGTTAGAAATTTTAGGCAATACTTTTTAATCCGCTGTTGTCTGTCATTTTACTTCTTACTCAAAAGATGTCAAGTGTGTATTCTTTACCACACATTGTTGTATAGATAATTGTTGTGCAGCTTAGCAAAGAAACCAAAACAAAATTAAGTGCTAGAGTAAAGAAATTTGGATGTATGTAAACAAGAATACATACTTGATCCAAATAGTTTTATAGTCATCATATACTTAATTGCTTTTATTCTGTTTGCTTTTTAAATTTAAAATGACCAACTTCTTTTCAAAAATTACATTTTGCCCCTTTTTATGTGTTTTTAAAATATTGAAAATTTGGCTAAAAACAGGGCAGTATTTCAGTAGGTCATCACTTTTCGAAATAAAATTTTAATAGCCCTGAATTTTGCATTCGTCAAAATATTTGAAATACTTTAAAATCAACTGGTTTATTTTGTTTTAAAGTCTACTTTCTTTTTAACAATTATTTTTCTCAGCTTGATGTTACTCAATGTTCTGGTATGTAATCTAAATGGGCCAAAAGAAATGATAATTGAATTAGTGGACAAGAGTTTGACAGATAATTTTTTTTTTTTAATGTTTAGATTTATTTTTATAAAATTACAATCTCAGGCATTATTATTATACGATATTTAAAAATGATAATAGTACCTTAAATTACTTTTTACTATGCATGATAAATGATTTATATTATTCTGTAAACTTTTACTTGCATATGTTCCTTTAATAATGATATTACTCCAATTGATTACTAAATGAAATAATTATATTCTAATACTTAAATATAAACTATACCGGTACATTAAAATCAAATCAGTTGATATAAATTGGAAATATTTTTTTGGTCCATTATTTGGTATTATAGCGACTTATATGGTAATCTAGAAAACTGTCAATGTAAAAGGACATTTGGGACATAAAATTAGACTTGTAATTCCTGCCCTACCTCCATTATAGGAAAACAAAATGTTATAAATTGTATAAAAAGTACCATGTAGGATACAGTAAAGTTGAAGCTTGTTTTGTCGATTTCACCTTTGAAAATAATCTTCATTAGCTTTTCTTTAGACTGATAGTTCAGACCCATAGAAATGTCTCTGCCCTTCTACCAACATCTCTAGTCAGCAGTTGTTTTAACAAATATATGTTCGCACTCAATCTTAAACTGAACTTTATTGTTGTAATTTTGTTTGAAGAAAATATAACAAGAATTGATTCTCACTTGCATGTTTTTTTTGTTATTTTAAATTTTGAAAGTATTTCAAATTCATTTTTTCATATAAAGAATTCTTCTTGTTGTTAGAATATGTGTTATTTTAACATGCATCATTATGTGTGATCAAATTATAAGCTTTGTCAGGGCGGCACCAGTTGACACTCAAGTGGGATAAAATGCACATTTTCTCAAGTGCAGACAAGTTGAACAACAAGTCTCAGTGGCTAGATACCTGAGCATGTATATTCACAATGAATAAAAAGCCTATATTGTTGTCCTAATTTTGGATGAGAATCATTGTGTTAAAAACATTATATCAAGCCAGTATTTTATATCACCAGCAAAATGTTAAACCGTATGTTCAGCTATGCACTAGCTTCATGGATTTATGATGAGTCTTTATTAAATAAATGGCATTTCCTTGAGATAGTAGAAATGTTATCCAAACATGACCCAGTTATGGGTAGTAGAAATGTTATCCAAACATAACCCAGTTATGGGTAGTAGAAATGTTATCCAAACATGACCCAGTTATGAAAGAAAATCTATACGTTTGAAAAGCAGCGACACACACACACACAAAAACAACTCAAAAGAGTTCATACATTTTTTGTTCAAACTACGTCAATGATATGATATAACAAGGCTACAAGGATCTATAGTGTCTTGTTCAACAGCACAACTGAAAGCACACACTGATCAGATGTCTGAAGTTTTAAGATTTAAAAAAAAACAAGATTACAGAGAGAGTTTGTGTTACACAAACTCAGAGGCGGCCCCCGTCGAAGTCGGATCCCTGTCGGATCTGCATATTCGCAAATAATATTCAAGAAGTGATTTAATTTTGATGTAAAATGTTTTACATGTTTCGGATGTTCCTTCAGAGTTGAAGATAATTACTTCCTAGTCCAAACCTCCCACAGGACGACGGGGGATGGGAGCGGGCAGGGTTTGAACCCTGGACCATCCATAAATCTGAACGACAGTCTAGCGCGAAAACCGCACGACCAGGCAGCCATCCGATGGTCAAAAGTAATAATGTTTCAAAGATTCATTTGCCGTAAATTTAAATTAAATAAAAAAATAGTAGATTAGTTTTAGTATATTAAAACATTACAATATAGATCAAAACGTTTGGAAATGAAAATCTACACTTTTTTTTTACACTTTAAGTTTAGAAATTGAAATTCTACATCTTAATCTAGTCTATTTTAGTCTAAACTAGATCTACAAATTCTAGATATAGATTCTAAAATAATTTTAATTAGAATATAAATCCAGATCTAGATATACTGTAATAAAAATCTAGATCTAGTCTAAAAAATCTAGATTAGATCTAAATCAAGATATCATTCCTTTTTTAAACGCGAGTCACATAACGAGGCTTAATAAACATTACTATACCGAGTTCTTTTTTCATTTCATTTGAAGAATTAATTCCATATGACGTCAAAGGAAAAAAAAAACACTACGTCACAAGGCCTAGCTAGAATAAAAATCGCCTTCATCATTACTTCAATTACGAGCCATTTATCGAGTGTTCATAGACATTGGTGCACCGAGTGCGTTCTTTTAGCATTTCTTTTAAAGAATTCATTCCATATGACGTCAAAGGAAAAAAAAACACTACGTCACACGGCTTAGTTAGACTAAAATATGTTTTTATTAATACAAGCAATTTTTCGAGGGTTAATAGACATTGGTGCACCGAGTGCGTTCTTTTAACATTACATTTAAAGAGTCCATTCATATGACGTCAAAGAAAAAAAATTCCATTACCTCACAATAGGCATAAAAAAATGTCTTTATTTACACGAGATATTTAACGAGGGTTCATAGATATTGGTGCAATGAGTTCTAATAGAATTTATTTTAAAAGGATCAAAGCCGCATTGTTTTTGCGTTTTGTCTGTCAGTCGGTCTGTCCGTCATCTTGATATAAAAAAAACAACAACTAAAAGTTATTAAAAATTGATTAACCTTTATTCTACGTTTCAAAACATCGCAATAATTTTTAGGTATGAACACAATTGAAAAGTTTATATAATAGATTGTTCCGGATGTTTGTATAAATAGTAAAAGAAAAAGAGAATTTCAGATAAATGAAATACCGTTTATTAAATTTTTTGGATGGTCTCGTATAAAAATTAGATGTACTACAGCCATGTGGAGAGATTTTCATACCTTACTTTGGTGTTTGGATTCTGTTTTCCTTAAAAATAGGAACATAATATTAACGATAATTAGATTTTTTAATGTTTTAGGAAGAAAGTTAAATGTACTGTAAGAGAGTTGTGAGTTAAAATATTTTTCATAAAAATCCGTAAAAACATTATTTCGTAAATGAGAAGATTATTTGTTTATTAATTAGAAGAGGGAGTTCAAACAATTATTTGGCGTTAGTAGATTTTTAAATAAATTCGGAAATTTCTGGCGACGATTTATAAGAAACAAAATCCGGAACATTCTTTATCGATTACAAAACTTCTATGTTATGTTTTAGCAAAAAAATTAAATGTCTAAAAAGTAATTTTCAGTAATCAATTCTAGTAAATTACTTTTTTTTAAAGCCCTGAACAACCTATTGTCGATATTTTAAAAATTTGTTTAAAGATGAAAATACGGAACAATTTGATATTGATAACCAAATTATAGTGACGCATTGTCAAATAATATAAGTATAATATTAGTAAATTATGCGATTTCAAACAATCATTAGGCATAATTCATGTTTTATAAAACAATATCCGGAACATTTTTACACTTAATGAAATATAAGTCAGTATAGAGATTTTGATTTAGCATTAATATGCTATTTACATAAAAAACGGAACAATATATTATTGATAATGTGTTTTTGCAACGGAATGCATGGAAATTGAATGTAATATAAATTAGAAGAGCAAACAAACATTTGTTGGGGTTGATTAGTTTTGCACAAAAAAATCCGGAACAATCAATTTTTAGATACTTAAAACTATTGAGATGTTACGGGAGGAACATTAAAGTGTAAATCAGATTTTCAATAGCTTTTAGAGTTCTAGTTTTTTTTTATCTAATCGTGACGGACAGACCGACCAACAGACAAAACGCACAAAAATAATCTTTTTTTATTCGGATGGGGGCACTAAAGAAAAAATAAATAAAATCTGATTTTTTAAAAAAGTTTAAGGAATTGGTTTAGCACCTGGTCATGTAGGGCGTTACGCTACTGCACGAAAATCGCTGCATAAAAAGTCCATTAAAAAAAAATGTGCGTGATATTTACATACAAAATGCATTATTAGCCTTTATAAACAAACAGAAATGTTTTCTTTTAATTTTAGCAGCTAGTTGACCAGAAAAAAACATCGTTAACTATTATTTATATTTGTTGTAAACATTTCCTGTACATTTTAAAAATATATTTGACTTAGTGATACTAAAAATACACAACAATTGTCCATCTTTGTTAGCATATTGTAACATTGCCTCCCTTACATTTACGTAATTGTTTTAGAATTGGTGTATTTTTATGAAAAAATCGCTTGCTTAATTAATTTTATAAATTAAACGGTTTGCTTTTAGAAAACCAAAAGTAGCCGTTGCACCTAAACTTTTCAAGCCGCATTTAATGATGAAATAATATGAAACGAAAAATTCTAAGTATTTTTAGTGGTTGACTGATTTAGATCTAGAGTCTAAGTCGAGATCTAGTTTAATTTCTTAAACAAAAAATATCATCTGCACCCTGGTTGACGGAAGACATAAAGACTGCCAAACTTATTCGCCGACGTGCCGAACGTAGCCTACATTTCAAAAGACAGGTCTGACGATACATCGACAAATATACATACTAGAAAAAAAACAAGGTTAACCGTATGATTAGAGACGCAAAAGCTAGTCATATTCGACAAAAAATCGAAACTTTTGATTCTTCAAAGGAGCTATTTAGGATCACCGCTGAAATGTTAGGGGGAGCAAATAACGAACGTTTGCCGTCATCTATCAAAGTATCTGAACTTCCTGATTCCTTCAATAGATTCTTCATTGGGAAGATTGAGCAGATTAGAAATGACATGCCATCCCTCTCATCACAGCTTGACCACTCTCCAATTTTTCAAAATACTCCTTTTTGCGAGTTTCAGCGTGTATCTGAAGATTATGTCAAAAGTAGGCCTACTATTTTAAAGATGCCAAATAAGTCATGTGACCTTGATCCTATTCCAACTTCCTTGCTCCTTGAATGTTTAGATGAGCTTGTACCTACAATTACTAACATTGTGAACTCTTCACTGACTTCAGGCATTGTACCACAGCAATATAAGCATGCAATTGTCAGGCCCTTATTAAAGAAATCCAGTCTTGACCCGGAATGTCTAAAAAACTATCGCCCGGTATCAAAACTTCCCTTCCTGTCAAAGCTTCTGGAGCGCATCGTGTTAGCGCAAATTCTTTCTAATCTTGAACAGTACTGTCTCTTGGAAGAATTTCAATCTGCATATAGGAAGTGCCGTAGCACAGAGACAGCAGTGGTCAGGGTACTAAACGACTTACTTCACAATTCCGACAAAGGCCGCATATCAATTCTTTCCATGCTGGACTTGTCCGCAGCCTTTGATACGCTAGACCATGAAATTATGATGGCCAGATTCTCTGCAACTTTTGGTTTAGCAGGAGTCGTCCTAAAGTGGCTTGGATCCTACCTGACGAATCGCACCCAAAGTGTCGTTGTTAGCGGGACAGAATCAACAAGCTTACTTTTGAAGTACGGAGTACCCCAAGGATCAGTTCTAGGTCCAGTACTGTTCACTATGTACACATATCCACTCAGCGGTGTCATACGGCCAACCAGCATCTTATACCATTTCTTTGCCGATGACTCACAGTTATACGATTCATCAGTACCCTCAGAGGTGTCGCATCTGGCAGAGAAAATCAGTAGTACCGTTGCAAGGGTGAGCGATTGGATGATTGAAAATAAACTCAAGATGAACGAAGACAAGACAGAAATAATTAAGATTGGCACTAGGAACAATGTCTCAAAAGTTGAAAGCACAGATTCTCTCTTTATCACGAACTGCCATGTTCCTTTTGTCCATGTAGTGCGGAATCTTGGAGTTTTCTTCGACTCAACACTATCTT
Source organism: Biomphalaria glabrata (assembly GCF_947242115.1). NCBI lineage: Eukaryota > Metazoa > Mollusca > Gastropoda > Planorbidae > Biomphalaria > Biomphalaria glabrata. The sequence goes on from NC_074714.1 coordinate 13,475,516, forward strand.
TCGACCCACACATAAGTCAGCTCTGCAAAGGTCTTTATCTGCAGCTGCGCAGTTTAGGCCAGATCCGACCATATTTAACAACAGAGTCAACAAAAACGCTAGAGTGGCATTCATACTCTCCCGCCTTGACTACTGCGACGCTGTGCTAGCAGGTATACCTGATGACAAAATAGCCAAGCTGCAACGTATACAGAACAACGCCGCTCGAATAGTCCTTAAAAAAAACTAGACAAGATTCTGCTACTACGCTCTTGCGCACGCTCCATTGGCTTCCCATGAAAGCGAGAATCGATTACAAGGTCGCCACACTTTGTCATCAGTGTATATATAACAATGAGATGCCCTTGTACCTTAGCGAACTGATTACTCCATATGTCCCCCAGAGAGCCCTGCTCTCAATGGACTCAACGCTTTTAGTAGTGCCACTTTTCTCCCTCAAAAGCTACGGTCTGCTTGCTTTTTCACTTCACGGACCAAAGGTTTGGAACTCACTCCCCATTGATCTCAGACAGACAACATGCTACACCACTTTTATTACTTTTAAGAAGAACATTAAGACCTATCTGTTTAAAACGTTTTTAGATTAACTGTCATTTTAGCTCTCGTGTTTTTGTTTGTAATGTTGTTACAGCGCCTTGAGCCTACATTTTGTTTGTTAACAGCGCTTTATAAATAAAATTATTATTATTATTATTATCATTAAAAAAAATAAAATCGAATATTAAAGAAACAAAACCGGAAGTCTATTTTGTGCTATTTATAGTATTCTTAATGGCGGCCCCCACTAAAAAAAACAATTTTTTAATCCGTAATCGAGTTAATAGAGTCCTGATGTTTTTAGATCTAGATCTCTATATAGATCTAGATTTAATCTACATCGAACAATAATTACAAATTTAAATCTATAGTCTATCTAGATTTATTTAATTATAGCAAAATGGGCGTTTCATGGTAAGTCTAAGTGTATTATTATTTAACTTCTAATTTTTAAAACTGCGGCTTGGGTAAAGACACTCAGTGACTCACAGACTCACAGTATGAGTAAAGTTCACTAGATCTAGACTAATCTAGAGTCTAGATCTACTAAATCTAGATTATTCTATATCTAGTAGTAGTAGTAGTAACAGTAACACGTCTGTGATGTGAGACGTCTGAGTTAAGCACTGAAGTTTCACTTTTTACATACTATACATCTAACTCTAAGTCAGTGTTTCTCAAACTTTTTTGTATGGCGGCACAGTAAAAAAACTACAAAAATTTCGCGGCACACCACGAAGAGCAAAAGTTGTTTTATAATAAAAAAGAAAAAAGATTTTACCTTTTTTAAGTATCACATTTAATGTGAAGGGTGTGCCTGTTTTTGAGAGCAAATTCGATCTAATCGAGGCTCCAGAGCCGACAAACAAACTCGCATTTCATCGACTATTGTAAGAAGTCTCTCTTGATTTCAGTCAGTGCTGAAAATCCAAACTCACAAAACCATGAAGATGCAAATGGAAGAATTATTTTGATTGCTTTTAAACTGATTGCAGGATATAACTTGTTGATTGAAATCCAAAAGACATCCAGGCTTTTCTCGGCAAAACTTGACTTAAGAACTGCATCGTTTTTTAAATCTATGAGCTGCTCTGCTTCTTCAGTTGTCAGATTTGTAGCTTCATTGTTTCCAAATGGATAGCTGACCCATCCATATTCATTACTTCCAATTGTTGGAAAGTAATGCTGCAATGCTGACTGCAGGTGTGTCAAAGTGTCCAGAATTTCGGAGGTGATTTCTTCATTTGAAATACATCCATTGTAAGTAGGAAAGCAGTCGAAGACTCCTTTCGAGATCTTACTTTGCCACAAAGACAATTTTTCCCCAAATGACTTCAGTTTTGAGGATGCAGTGATGATGGTTTCCGATGGTCCTTGAAGACTTAAATTCAATGAATTTAATTTATCAAATAAATCAGAGAGAAATGTCACCTTAACCCACCAGATCTCGTCATGAATAGATAATCCAAAGTCTTTTTTTTCAGCCTCTAAGAATGACATCAACTCGGCCTTGAGTTGGACGACACGCTTTAACACTTTTCCCCTGGAGAGCCAACGAACGTTGGTATGATACAGCAGACATTTGTAGTCTGAGTCCATTGCTTCACAGAGCTGAGAGAAAAGTCGGGATGCAAGCGGTCGAGATTTGATAAAGTTTACAACTTCAATCACTTGCTCCAGAACAGACATAAAATCTTTCGGTAAAGATTTGAAGGCAAGAGCTTCTCTGTGGATCATGTAGTGAACAACTAATACATTTGGATTTTCTTGACGCACAAGAGTGACGAATCCCTTTCTATTTCCCTGCATGGAAGGACAGCCATCGGTGCAAACGCTGACACAGTTTTTCCACTGTAGTTTGAATAGCAAAATGTTTTCGTTCAACACTTTTAAAAATATCTTCGCCTTTGGTCGTAGTTGGTAAGTCTTTGCAAAATAAGAATTCGTTGACACATTTTTCATCCTTTATGAACCGAATAAAAGCTAGAAGCTGGGCTTTGCCGCTAACGTCAGTGGATTCATCAACTTGAAGAGACCATAGCAGAGACACTTCATCGTCAGTCACGTCGAAGTGTTCGCAGATTTGATCTTGTAAATCTGACGACAAGTCTTCAATTCTGCGCGAGATAGTATCATTTGACAAAGGAACTTTTTTAACTTTTTCGGCGGCATCGGGTCCAAGGATAGTTTCAACAACTATTGCTAAAGCTGGTGCAATGACTGATTCAGCCTCTGTGTGTGCTTTCTTGCGTTTTGCTAATAACTGAGCAACCTTATAACTTGCAATCAATCCCTTTTCTGGCAGCTTTAGGTAGTTCGTAAGTTTCTTAGCTTGTTTATTTTGTTGAGCCCTGATGTTTTCGAAGTATTCCCTCGGTTGCGCTTTTACAGATGGATGTTTTGTTTCCAAGTGCCTCTTCAATTTGCTTGGAACAAGCGCCTCATTCGACAGAGTTGCATTGCAGATCAGACAGAATGGCAATGGAGAATCTTCAGGTCCCGAAGATATGAAACCATATCCGATGTAATCTTCTTTGTACCTTCGTTTGGTTCCTTGCTTTTCATTTAACGCTTGCGCAGTTTCATTCTTGCTAACGTATTTCTCCATGGATAACAATGAATAATGCTTATTGATAATTTGTTATTATTAAAATTCACCTAAACAATTTACATGAAACACATAGCTTATTGTTTGTAATAGTAGGCTAGTAGAGACTAACAAACACTTTCTTGTCTGTTTAAAGTTTAAATGCTGGTTTATTCATGTTAGATCGTCCATATATAAAGGCCTAAAAGGAATTCAATTACTTCCCCCCCCCCATCTGTTAATGAGCACATTCTTTCGACATGCCAGCATTGTGGGTTACTGGGTTACAATAACAGGACGGGCCTGACAAAACAACAACATTTACTATCACCTTATTATCGTAACCAATTCAAGAACTGACGTGAGTCTGCTAAGGCGGCCTACATTTATAATAATATTTGTATAGTGGACAATGCTATAACCTGAAGAGCTAACAGCCCTTTCCGTCACTATGAAGCGACCCACTTCTATTACTGGTCATTGTAAGTGGGGATGTCATCGTAACGTAAAATAAAAATTTAATAGTTGCCATGCCTGTCTAACGCTGCACTTGTGGCGTTCTGAAAACTCCCGCGGCACACCTGCAAATCTTCGGCGGCACACTAGTGTGCCGCGGCACACAGTTTGAGAAACACTGCTCTAAGTACTCTAAATAATCATCATTCATAATGATAATGATATGATTTTATGATAATGCATGATCTAGCCAATTATAATAGAATAAAAAGATACACAGTCACATGTAATAAATCATAATGTATGATAAATTATTATTAGTAATTTATTCTAAAGTTCATTCATTTCATGCATCCTCCATTTGGGGCCCCAAGTCACCAAGAAAATATTAAAATTAACCCTCTTAGTCAGATAAGAAGACTCTTTACTAGTTTTACTTTAACCTTAAGTTAGTAAGCATGTCTTTCTTGTGGCAAGTTGTGCCAAAAAATAAAAAGACTGGGGCACTCTTTTCATACTTTACTAAGCACTTTTGTTACAAAAAAATTCCTAACAAATTAAACTAATTACTTTACATATAGATCTATAAATAAAAAACTATAATATAAACTACATGTAGACCCTATACTCCTATACTCTATATAATATTAAAGAGAAATGAATGAACTAATGTAACATAGAGTCTGTAATTAGTCAATGGACATCATTCACCAATATTTATATATTATTATTATTATAGCTTTTATATAGCGCTACTTTCATGCTTATAGCAGGCTCAGAGCGCTTTGGTTCAATCTCATTTGTAGACCAGTTGGGGGGGGGGGGTTCTAGGAGTTGGTTTTCCGTGATGCCTTTAGGCGCTCAGTAAACGCAACTCTGCCCGAGTCGGGTGTCGAACCTCGAGCCCCCTTCTAGGTAGCCAAGTTCAAGCGCAATTAGCCTCTCGACCACGCTTTATAGATAAATCTAAGTCTAATCTAGATTAAGACTTTTATAAGACTATAATTAGTGCAAGGAATTGGTTGCCTGAATCAGACAGAAAAAAACAATGACTTAGCAGATTTTAACTCACTGATTAGCAATCATGTCATGAAAGTCAATGTCAATATTATGGTTGGTGTCTTTTTCCGCTTCTAAAATAGTATATTTTCTCCTGAGAAACTCCTCTTAATGCCACAGTAACAGAAACAATGTTTTGCCCTTTAATATTGCTATTAGCAGCTTTAGAATGCAGTTGCGTGATATAAAAATTAAAGAATTAAAATTGAAAATTCAAGCATATATCTGCTATAAAAGTTCTGGAGAGGAAAGAAAGTTTTGCTTTTTTCAATATATATCCAGTTCTTTTTTTTTTTTTTCACTTTATCAAGATCTAATTAAGAAATCAGCTTATATATATATAAAATCGATGAGCACTTGGAATCATGCATTAACTTATAAACAGCAACAAATACAAACCTGATTTACCCTACTTTCTTTACTTTTTTTTAGGGATGACTTATACATTATTTAACTTTTTATATTTTTAAATAAATACTATATTTATATAAGTACAAAACTAAGTTTTAATTAATGTTTCAACATTTAATTTAATTTAAACTAAGATAAATTTAGGAAAAGCAAGCTCAAGATTGGACTTTCAATCCTTTAACATTGACTCTTTTGGATAATGAGTCTGGCCTAGAATAGAGTAAACCACTAATTAACAGGAACAACTGGAGTTACTAGATTAACACATGGATTTAAAGATATGACATAAGTTTCATTTTAGAAAGAATGTCTCTAATGTAAAATAAAATTTACTATTTTTGTGACACTACTTGTTTATATTTTAGCGTCTACATGTATCCTGTGCCCGAGGGTCGCAGTGGTGCCCATGTGGTTGAAGTCTTACAAAAGCAAGTGGAGACAATTGGTGGAGTGAAGATGGGAAGTTTTGTTGTAGATTGTGAGTCCTATCTCTCCATTATGTTATCAGGTGGGTGTTTAACAATCCAATTATAATCAGATTTTGTTTTTAACTATTAACCCAATATCTCCTACTTTGTTAGGATACATTGTTGAAGGCATTACTACATTGTTGAAGGCATTACTACATTGTTGAAGGCATTACTACATTGTTGAAGGCATTACTACATTGTTGAAGGCATTCTAATGCTTAATGCGTTAGGATGGGATAGCAGCAGATTTTAAAACTTTCATATAAGAAGAGCTTATTATGTCTTGTTCAAAATAACTTGGTGGCTCTTTTTTTTTTCTTTTAGTGAAAAACATATAGCTATTTTATTCATTTTTGAGTATTTTTGAAGCTATTTTTATTTCAAAGGTATTAAAAGTTGTTGTTTTTTTCCACTATACTTAATTTTTTTATTTTTAAAAATGTTTATTGATTATTTTTTTCATAATTTTTTTTTTCTGATTTCTTAAAAATCTGAGCTATTTATCTTTTAAACGATAGATGATTTTTTCAGACTTGTTACAGGTGCTATTTGGGTTAATTACATGAGCTTTGTGATAATTGATATTATATAATAATTGATCTAAATTAAAAAAATTAGACAACAGTGAAGTAAGAAGTTTATCACTTTTAAAAAATTGATGCTCACTCTCTGGCACATCCTTTGTTTGCCATTATGCTCATGAACAAGTGATTGAAATGTGCTACATGATTACCAAGGAAAATTTACTTGTATTATAATGTAGTCACTGCATCTAATTCTTTAGCAAAATTGATTTTTAAATTGCTTTGTATAATACAGTATAGTGCAACTTTTATGCATAAATAGCATCTCTTTTTTGGACCAGGAGGGGGTGTCTGGGAGAAGGTTTCCATGCTGCCTTTAGGTGCTTAGCAATTACAAATCAGCTAGAGATAGGATTCAAACTGGAGCGCCTTAATAGGTTGCCAGGCAGTTTTTTTCCACTCTGCCACACATGCCATATTAGTAACTTGAGTAAACACTTGAAATTCAATAAGAATCTGTTGATTGTATCTGTAATTAATTTCACTTTTATTTTTCAGTTTCTAAAACATTGCAAATTTTACACAATACTGAGTATCCAGCTTCTTGTTTTGCCGTGTTAGACTCTGGAGCCACACTTGTAGCAGACACCCTTTTTAATGGACTCCTGTCTCATCTCAAAGCTTATTATCAAGCTCGAAAGGGTTCTAAAATTGAGTCTAAAGGCAACAGGTACCAGCTGGCTGACTTTGTAATCAAGATTGGATCTGTCACTTTATCTGGAAGTTTTAAAGGCATTCTTGTGGAGGTAGTGTAGCCTTTTTTTTTTTTTTTTTTTTGAAGCAGTTAACTATAAGACATAAGATATTTTCTGAAAATATAATAGTAAAGACAGGAAGTGGTTCAATGAAATAAGAGAAGACATGACACATAAATAGTTCCTTAATTCATGAAGATAATTGTCTCTTTCTTTGATATTTTTTTGTCTACTGAATCTGCTTATAATGCTAGTTAAATTGTAGCTAACATTCCAAAATAAAATAAGTCATAGTTAAATGATACTTGGCTGGAGAACCATGGTGTTAAATTAAAACAATTTTCTTGATACCATAAAATGAAGTAAGCTGTTTATTTTTTTAATAATTATTATTTTGCAATTTTGTTTTGGGTCTTTGAGATTATCTCTCAATCTTAAATAAAAATTGGTTTTAAAAAAGTACCTATAATATGTTTTTCATTAGGTTCCTGCACTTATTAAGCAACTTATGGTATGGTTGCAATATATTTTTTTTTCACATTTGCTAGATGATTTTTAAGGAAAACTGACTTACATATGAATATATTGTGTTGTTTTTTTTAGGTAAATTAAAATGTGCGTAATGTATTATGAAAGTTAACCTTGTAATGTTACACAATATCATCACTTGTAACAAAATATATTTGGATCTGTTGTGTTATAATCACTTTGAATTGTTGCTATTGTTTCCCATGCCCATATTAAAGCAGGTTAAAATTTTTAATTATGTACCAACAAATGCAAATTGGTTATGCTTTATGTAAAGTTAACTTTCCTTTCATGGCTCAGGTTGAGTACTGCCCATCAGTAATAGCTTCAGAATGTTGGAACTTGATGAAAGAATTGCTACAGAGTCTCATTGGAAACATTGCTGAGTCACCTCCGCCCAGCCTTAAAATGAAAATGGATGAAATCTACACCCCAGCCATGACGATGTTACAATACTTGGAGCATTTCAACAATTTCCGTAAAGCAGCCGCAGTCAGTCAGCCACCTAGGTGACATGAGGAGTCCTCCAGTGATTTCATTCTCTAGTCTCCCAATAATTGAAGAGGTTTGAGACTTACAATAGTATCACTGTCAATTGCTGGAGATTTTAATTGGTACAACGTAATATTACAATAATTACTCACTTTTATTAAGTGTTCAATTGTTCCAAAATGTTGTTTGTTTGTTTTTTTTGGGGGGGGGGGGTAATTTTCAGTTATTTCTAAAAGTTACTACTTACTTTTAGTCACTTAATAAATTATTATTTACTTTAAGAATAAAAGTAAAAAAAATTTTTGTCATCACTGACAGAAATTAATCTAGTTTTGTATTGTAGAAATCATTGTGTAAGCAATCAATAAACTTAAAAGGTGATGGCATTGAAATTTTGTAATAGCTTTGACACATCTTATTGATGTAAACAGAACAAATGATTGGATAGGCAGTCATAGCAAAATAACATTGAACTCAACAAGATCATTGTCCTTATTAGAAGCAAGGGTTTAGAGCACGCTCTAACAGACTGTCATCCTCTATGCCATGAGGAAGAGTGACTCTGAGTCTAGGCTCTGTCATCATAGTGCGCTGAATTGTCTCTTTGGCATTTTGGTTTCCTGCCCAGCAGCGTCTTGAAACCTGTACATATGTAGATAAAAAGGTATACATTTAAACTCTACTGCATGTAATAGTCTTATTTGTTTCTATGTCTGGTAAAACTTTGTGTGAAGAAGGTTAAACTTAGACTTTGTTTTTTTATGCAAGCTTTTATAGAGGTCTTTGCTGTGAGTCATTTTACTTTACTCAATCCAATAATTTTTGGAGAAGTGATGATTTGTTGTAAGGCTCTAGAATATTAATATTTTCATTCAGGCTTTGTCTATTATCCATGTATATAATGTGAATCATTAAGTTGTTTGTAAAGTACCATAGTAATGACAAATCATTAAATATTACCCCATTGCTGACATCCCATGCTAGCATATTTTCTGCTCTAGTTTTGGCTTCCTGGTTGGAATAAAAAAAAATGTTTGATATAGATTAGTTGCACAATTTTACTTTTCTTCTAAATAGGCCTTCTTTGTCATAGTCTTTCTTTTTAATGCATCCTATTCTAAGATACCATTGTTTAATTAACATTGTAAACATTATAGAAGTGAATTGATGCATTAGGTGCTTAATTATATATTGACTTTTGTTGAATTTATAATACATAAATATTCATGTCTTGTCTTCATAATGGAATTTATGTAAAGTGTAAGCTGAGTTGTTTTTTTAATGTAAAAAATTCCTTTGATTATGAAACAAAAAAACTTAAACATATTTTATATTAGTTCTTGATAGTTCAATGTTATTAAGGCCTGACTAGTTCAGGTTCTTAATTTAAGTAATAATTTGGTGAAACGTTAAAGCTACCCAAGATCTCATTAAGTACATAGAAAAGCTTAATATATTGTATTAATTTAGCTCATCATACTAATTATGGGAAGTCTAAAAGAATGTTACTAAACTAGTCTAAATCTAAACTTACCTCTGAGCCATCTAACACTAGACCAAATCCTCCATTCATGACTTCACCCCTGGTTTTGGGAAAACATAGAAAACATGAGTTGGTTAAATCAAACTTGTCTGAACTGTGGGGGCAGTAAATAACTACCTGGACTATCTATGCTTTGCTTACCATCCAACACCACCACCATTATGGAGAGCAACCCATGTGGCACCTCTGAAGCTATCTCCTAGCACATTCTGCACTGACATATCTATCAAGAAAAAAAAATTATTTTATATTCTTTATGATTGTAAAGATTAATTGTTTTTAGAATAAGAAAACTTTTGATTTTTACATGGATCAATTTGTATCTTATGCTTAAACCACATAAATGTTATCTAGTGATATATCTAAAGTAATGACATTCCAAATCTTATATCACATTTTCACATTATTTTCACAAAACAGACATTGGACTCTTGTTAAATGTTGTAAAAGGGGAAAAAAAATTAAGTTTGGTGTGCACAGGCACAATTCACATCACAAAAACAAACAGACACAAGAACTCTTTTGTTCCCTTAACAATTAAATCATAGAAGAAAATCTTTCTCTTATTAAACTTCACCATTAATAGTTAATGAAACTGTGGTATGAATGTATATCATATAATTGGTTTGTTATCTTATAATTTTTAAATGTGAAATACATGATTGACAAATTTCCTTAACGATAATAAAGATTATTATTTTTCAGACCATGTCATGTTAAGTTGCTTTGAACCTATTGATTTCAAGAACCTAATTTAACATTGAACACTAAATTTGATCTATAAAGGGTATCATTCATGTCACAGTACCAGCACAAAATGCAGAGCCATCATAAATATTTGATGTTTCTCTGTACAGACTATCTGTGCCACTAACATCATGGTGATCTCTGCTTATCACAACAGGACCCTGGAAACACAAGGAGAATGTTCATTTTATAAACACAGACATATAATGTTCTGGTTATATTTATGAATGGGAAGTTTCTTTGTTGCTTATTAATTTGCATGTCCCAAAATTTTTACATTCTTCCATGTAAAAGAGCTAAAATTTGAGATTCAATTTGCTTTGAAATCTTGTATGGCAGTGTTTTCTAAACTGTGTTGTGTGTCACGAACTACTGAAATAATAAACTAGTAGGCCTCCACATGAATTAAAACTAAAAATAAACAAATTGTACCATTAAATACTCAGAATGTGCGAAGTGTTCTGTTTAGGAACAAAGTTTAAGAAACACTGTTATATGGTAATCCTAGATATGTTGGGTATCTTAGTTGATGCAAGAAACAAAGAGTGACAATAATTTATTTAAGAGGCTTAAGAGATGTGTGGTAGGCCCAAGAACCAGCAGTTACTTTCTAATCCAGTGTTTCCCAAACTGTTTCTTTAATGAAACATCTCACATATTCAGAGAATTTTGCGGAACACTTTTTTTTTTTTTGGTTGGATTATTTCCTATTTGTTTAAATAAAAATATAATAACAATGGAGCCATATTCTAAATTTAGTATTGTTAATTAATTTCAAGTAAACAAGTAAAATAAAATACAGGCATAAACAAATGAAGAAAAAAAAAAAAAAAAAAACCTTTGTAGACTTTAATGGTGCTGTTTTCTTGAAGAATGTAACTTCTTGATTATCAGACATGATATTGGTAAGCTGAATTTTAATCTGGTGTGTCAGTATTTTTATTCTTATTTTATTTTGCTAATTTTAACTAATGATTGGGAACAATATATATTTTTGCTTATTAACATTATGCCGAATGAAGAAATATTAACTTTGCATGAAAATGCATCAAATATTAGAAAAAAAAGTGTAGTGGCTCATTCTTTGATAAGAGCAATGAAATGGTGTATGTGTTTTACCAATGCTTTAGTTTCACTAAATCCTGGAGTTTGCTTTTTTCTTGTTATTTTTCAATATGCATGAAGAATACTTTTTTTTTTTTTTTGGTTAATTATCTATTTCTCTTTTTTAGTTTACTATCCAGCATTTATTTATGGAGTGTTTTATGTTTTTCAAATATTATTAATTATTTTAACAACTTAATTGAAATGCTTAATTCTATGCTTGTTTGTTTGTTTATGTTTGTTTTACATGTTTCGAATATTCCTTTAGAGTTGACAGTCCAGTGCGCATACCCCACAATCAGGCAGCCATGCTATACTCTTACACTTATCTTTTTTTTTTGACAGTTATTTCCCTTTCATCTAAATAATAATAATAAGACTTGTCTCGAGTCCGAAGATTAGTGAGGAATGCAGTATTTCCCGTGGCTGCGCAGCCCCAGCTGTGAGCTACATATTTTGCCACATCCAGGGCAAGCATAACCATTGTCTACAGGTGGTTGATTTAGATTTTCTTTTCACTGTCTGCATTTTTCCTCGGCATTGTATTTTCTTTTGGTCTCTAATGTGTATCGCTTAAGCTGGTCATTGAAGCATTTCCGTGGGGCACCTCTGTTACACTGACGACCTTTTAGCTCACCAAAAAAGACTTTCTTTGGCATATGTTCGTCTCCCATACGGGAAACGTGCCCTGCCCATCTAAATGTCAACACACAAATTACATTATTAATTAAAACTCACATTACTCAGATTATTGAACTTAATAGACACAGTAGTGGTGTGTTTTAATATGGTGGTTATAAAAATCAATCAATCGAAAGATACAAACTTTTAACAATAGTTGCTACTTAACTTCAGATATCCTTCTGAAACTGCTTTATTGAAAGCCAAAGCCACAGAAATGCGACCTTCCTGATCAGAATAAAGTATTCTTGCTTGAGAACCCACAACCTAAGAGTTTAATAATTGAATTTTATTAATATATTAAATATCAATTTAACAAATAAACTGTAAAGTGAAATTAAAATGTACAAATTAACATTTGGAACTTGATTACTACTATATAGTCTATAGTGATTTATGTGTTTAAAAAAAGAGTTGTACATTTGATTAAAGCTATTAGTTTCAAGGTGAAATATTGCATTCTTTTTAAATGTTGTATATTCTAGTATGTACTAAAATAAAATGATTACATTCTTAATTCAAACATTATTTTTTGTTCTTTGTTTTATATTCTTTCCTTACATTATAGATATTTTTTAAAAACAAATTGAAAATATTTTTTCTAAGTCATTTAGACATCATCAATGTTTTTTTTTTGAATGATAAATAATAAAATAAATAAATATGGGCTACCTTTTTTTTTTAGTGCTGCTCCCCCTCCCCCCCGGCTTAAATCCCTATTATTTTTCTACTCAAAAAGCAGACATCATTCATCATTCCACTACTATTTTAAAAATCAATGAGCTTTAAAACAATGAGGAAGTGTATACTAGCCATATTGTGCTCTCCAGCCTCTTTGATCCACTTGGCATTGTCGTCATACTGCTGTTTTACCGAACAGGGAACTAAGAAATATCAATTTTAACAAATGTTACTTTCAAAGTTATTTATTAAAAGGTGAAATTTTTTTGATTAAAATTTTTCTGTTTTTGTAACTTTCTTTAATATTTAAAACAACACTTTGATCAAAATTTTATAAATCAAAGAATGAATAATGATAATTATTGGTTTAACTTCCACATGCTGTCATGGCTTCTAAATTCATATCTTTTTTAAAAAAAATCTGTTGTTCTTACTGGAATTCTTCGAAAGCTGTTCAATTACAGACAATGCCAGAGCATCTGTTTTCTTTAAGTCCTCTGGGTCTGCTGAGGTACACACCCATCTGAGGAAGAATCAATTTTAAAGATTTTATGTCATTAAACACACATTTTTACTTTTAAAAAAAGTTGAATGCATAGTGATTAGATAAGCATATTTTGGTCTAATTCAACAAATTGTGCTAATTAAATGTCATCTAGGAATTCTAAAATGTTCTAGGAATGAATTCATTTTCTTAGAATAAGTTGTGTACCAGTACAATAAAAAAAAATGGGTACAGTATATCCTAGTGTAAAAGTGTCACAACTTTTGAATCAGTTTCATATTTTTATACGTTTGATCATTAATATAAAAGATTATTTTAATTGATAGAAAACAAAAAGCATTTCAATCTATATTGTTAAGAGTCTTCCGGATATTTGTAATGATTATTGGCTATCATATTTATAGAAATGCATGTTTTTAAAATTATAGATACACATTGTTTTTACATTATTTCAGTAATTTTATTTAATTTTTTTTTGGCATTACTTTAACATCACTATCTGGCTATTGTTTAACATGTTTGTTTCCCAAAATCTCAATGTTTTTCTTACAATATTTAAGAAGTATATTTTTTTTTAATTTGAAAATATATCTCCCTTTAAGCCTGAAACTAGAGAGGTTTAAAATCTAAACTATCTTATCTTATATAATACAGAGGTTACTTCAAAAAAGAAGATGATTACCTCCTACGCGTCATGCATTTAGTCATGCATATTTACCAATGACTTAAATTCTGCCAAGTCACTGGTTTTCCTGGCTAGCTCAGGCAACCCATTCCATGCTCTAATAGCACTAGGGAAGAAGGAGTATTTGTACAAATTTGTCCTAGCATATGGGACGAGGAATGTGCCTTTATCTTTGTGTCTTTCATTTTATTTTATTAAATTTTGTTTTTGTATTTGAAGATTATGGTTCAGTGTTTTATGTATGATTGCTACTTTACTTTTGAGCCTTCTATCCTGAAGGCTTTCTAAATTTAGTGATTTTACTAAAGGTGTTACTCTAGTCAAATGTGAATATTCTTTTGTTATGAATCTCACTGCTTTATTTTGTGTCTGTTCCAGTTTCTTAATGTTTTCTTGAGTTGAGGGGTCCCAAACGGAGGATGCATATTTTATTATTGGCCTAACCAAGGTTAAATAACATTTTAGTTTTATGTTCTTATTTGATTTATAGAAATTTCTTTTAATAAATCCTAATGCTTTGTTTGATTTTTTTGTAGTTTCATCAATATGTGGATTCCATGACAGTTTTTCATTTATTATAACACCTAGGTATTTTGCGTTTTTAGTCTGTGTTACTGGTTTGCCATGAATAAGATAAGTGGAATTAATTTGTTTTAGTGTTTTTGTTACTCTTAATAACTGACATTTTTCTGGGTGGAAAGACAATTTGATTCCCATTTCTGTAATTCATCTAATTCTCTTTGTAAAATATCTGTGTCTTGTGTTGTTTTTATTGTTCTATATATTATGCAATCGTCTGCAAATAATCTGACTTTTGTTCCTGAACTAATGCAATTTGGTAAATCATTTATGTAAATTAAAAATAGTAGTGGACCCAAGACTGTTCCTTGAGGTACACCTGAGTTCACTGTTATCGGTGTTGATTTAGAGACATTTATTATTACAGTTTGTTCTCTCCCTATCAGAAAATCTTTAATCCACTGATGCAGTGGACCATTAATGCCGAAATATTTTAATTTTTTAAGCAAACTATGGTGGTGAACTTTGTCAAAAGCCTTAGAAAAATCTAGTAAGATAGCATCTATTTGTTCACTATTATCTAAACCTTTTGAAAAATCATCAATTAGTCCTATTAGTTGTGTTTCACATGATCTATATTTCCTAAAGCCATGTTGGTATGGTGAGAGGACATTATGTTTGTCTAGGTGGTTTATGATGTTGCTACATATTATGTGTTCTAGGATTTTACATGTGATGCTGGTAAGTGATACTGGTTTGTTGTTTCCTGGGTCAGATTTTTCTCCTTTTTTAAATAGGGGGGTGACATTAGCTTCTTTCCAGTCCTTTGGTACTCTGCCCTGGTTAAGTGAAGCCTGAAAGAGTATTTTGAACACTGGGGCTAGCTCATTGCTTAGTTCTTTGAGTAATCTAGCTGGAATAACATCAGGTCCAGACGCTTTATTAGGTTTGGTGTTGGCTAATAGTTTTTTAATTCCATTTTCTTGTACTACTATATCTTCTATGTTGTCTACTTGGTCCAAATTCAGTAATATGTCTTTGTCTCCTGGGGCTGAGAATGCTGATGCAAAGTATTTGTTTAGGATGTTTGCTTTAGTTTCATTATCATTATGTATTATGTTTTTTTCATCTTTTAATGGCGCTATGCCTTTTGTTTCCATTTTCTTAGACTTAATGTATGACCATAGGTTTTTGTTATCTTTAGATATTACATTGTTTATGTATTCACTCTGCAGCTGTCTGCTTACTTTTTGGGTTAAGTGTTTAATTTTTATATACTTTTGTCACATTAATATAATATCACCTGAAAGGTCCAAAGCCTAATGAAAATATATCTCCCATAATGTCCTGTACATAGGATGGATATTTAAAAGTGGTACCATGAAGTCCATCTTTGCGTCCAACATCAGCGCCTGAAAACAAAATGTGATTTAGTTGTTGTTTTTTTTCATTCGCATTTAAAATCTAATGAGAATTCTCTTCAAAACAAAAACTAAGTTCATTTAGCAACATTTGATTTACAGAAAAGATAAGATATTTTTATTGATCCAGCAAATTTTAGTACAAGTGTGACTATAACTGTTAACTTCAGCATTATTACTATAACAATAATAATAATATAGAAATGCAGTGCTTAATGACTTAGGATTTCTTCAGAAATGATGGCATTAAAACAAATATCCTTGTAATTCTATCATTTATGATACAATGATGGCTTTAGAATAAAGCTTACAACTTCTAAACCACAATTTTAGAATCTTAAATTTGACAATCTAATTTCAGAATATATTTATATTCGTAAATAGCCAATTAGCTATACCTATTAGATCAGTGCCAAAAAAGTAAAGTAAATAGATTATATCAATAAACAAAGTAATAGGCTTATACTATTGAACGTTTAAAGTAATGCACTATTACAGTCAACAAAGTCATACTATACAAAACCTAGTCAGGCACTACTTTCACAAGGGAGCAAAAACAAAATTACTAAAATAGGCTCAACAGCCAAAAGAATAGATGTTGAATAAATACACAATACTACTTTTTAAAAAGATATGCTATAAAATAAGTTAACAAAGTAATACTGCTGACATAGATAAATAGCGTTTAATAAATATTTCATAAATTTAACATAGTCAAATTGATTAATTTATAAATATTAAATGATTTACCTGCTCGACTTGCTTCAAGTAGGAAGGCATTCCCATAGTCAAAAAAGTACATGCCTCCTGCTGAAAGCTTGTTAATAGCAGCCACTTGCCTGCAAAGACTGTCAAATAACATTATTTTTTAGCTGACTCGTGTAGATTAGATTTATTTACCCAAAATGTTGGAAATAACCAAATAACAAAAATGTTCAAGAAACAATTCATCATTTATTTAATTAACAATTGGGTTTGAATTTCTGAGAAGACTGGGATTTTGAATTTCAATATTTTTGTTCCACCCAACTCAAATGGTGATTGAGTGGTAAAGTGCTTGGCTTCCAAACCAAGGGGTCCTGGGTTTGAATCCTGGTGAAGACAGTGATTTTCTTTTATTTTGGGATCTTCAGGGTGCCTCTGAGTCCATCCAGCTCTGATGGGTACCTGACAGTTGGGGAAAAGTCAAGGTGGTTTGTTGTTGTGCTGGCCACATGACACCCTCATTAAATGTGGGCCACAGAAACAGATGACCTTTACATCATCTGCCCTTTAGATGACAAGGTCTGAAAGGGGAACTTTAGCTTTAATGAGTATATTACATTAGTTGGATAAAAGTAAAGGCTCTTAATTGGTAATGACACCCTCATAGGCCACAGAAGCAGATCACCTTGACATCATCTGCCCCATACAAAGCAAGGTCTGAAAAGCTATATAGGCTATTTAATGTACTAAAATCCTTTTGTTCAATGAATGATATAAATGTCAAAATATTTTTTAAAGCAATTTTGTAATTCGAGAAATGCTAAAAAAATATGAGAGCTTTGGTTTTCTTCACTTCAGCAATGGTATGATTAGCTAATTTAAAAAAAGGCTTTAAACTACAAATTGATTTTCTAAGTAATGCATTTTTTGTCTGTATTAAAGTTTAAATAAATACAAAAAGATTGATTTTAAAAGCACATTTATCATCACATTTGTTATCAACTGTGTAGTGACTGAAATAAAGAGTGTAATTTTGTTTTTATTTATTAATTAAACAATAATACCAATTGTAAAAAAGGTATTGTATACAAAAATTCACAAAAGAAATGTCACTTTTTTGATATTATATGGGCATGAATATTTTCTAGAAATTGATTTTATCAACAAGAATGAAAAAAATAGCACAAATATTGCAGATTAATATACTGGTAATCAAAATATTTTTTTAAGGTGCTATATTAACTTTTAAATATATGAGAATATTTTAAGATCAAGTCTATCTTATTGAAATATGATGAACAAGTATTTAAAGTATTTAAGTTTTTTTTTAACCTTTCTTGCACAAGAACCTTGAAATTGACAGGATCCTGGTGCATCATTTCCCTAGCTTCTTGATAGCTGATTTGAACAGGATAGTAGCCTCCTTGAAATGGGTTGTGGCAAGAAGTCTGATCTGAGCCTAAGTCCACTAAAACTTCACCTGTAGCTTCATATTCCATAACCAGGCGTTCCCTAAAAGCAATTTAAAATAATGTACACAACAGTTCAAAGTATTGCTGCTTATTTTTAGATATGAAAAATGAATGACGTATTTGTTTCAGATGTTTCTTCAGAAAAAGTTTATCCAAAAACTCAAGGAGAATGGCAGGGGATGATAACTAGTAGAGCTAAACTCAAAACCATATTTTAGAATATAGGGAAACACATATCAGGATTTTTTATGTTATAATTTTTTTTGGTCAACAATTTATTTTTTTTGAAAAGTTATTAATGATATGCAATGAGAATAAAAAGTAATAGATCACAGTACAACACTAAAGAAAGCCCTTGTAGATACTATCTTTGATTTGTATCTTATTTTTGTGCTGTAGAATTAGAATGGGTAAATTACATATAGGCCTATATATATTTATTATTTGTTTACAGCCTAAAATGATTTTTATTCACCCTTTTTTTTTTATCACAAATATAGTCTGTTTAGAAATGTGCAACAAAAATTTCATATTATCTTCAGTATTTTTTGTATCTGTATGAAATTACCTAATTCTGTTAACTTAATCTTATTAAAAGTAATATCAAATTCTAACCTTTGTAGATAACTTGACCAATCATATTTGCTGTTTGAATCAATTAGTAAACAAGAAAAAGAAGCTTAAAGGAAATGTCAACAATTTTTTGATCTTACTGCAAATGACAAGTACAATCAATTCTAATAAGCATCAGACACAAAGAACTAGGCAGCAACCAAGTCTTTTTGGCTCAAGCTCATTCCTACACACAGCTTAGAGCATTTATAAAAGTTATATTCATAACTAAAAGATTTAGGTTGCTTATTTCATAATAATAGACATACCAAACATCAACTATGTTTCCATGGTAGCCAATGCTCAATGGCTTTTTTCTTCTCCTTGCATTTTTCAACAATGCAACTAGATTATCCAAATCATTCACAAGTTCCATAACCCAACCTTGATTGTATCTTTTTAAGAGTGCATCCTCACTAACCTGAAAAAAACAACAACTATTACAAAATTGTATAAAGAAACAGCAAATGTAAATAAGTTAGCTACATTTAGCCAATGTAAATAAGCTACTATTGGGGTGTCAAAAGAGCACAAGAATAATAACTCAAGCACTTTTACCAGTTGACTAAATCAAAGCTTTGAATATGCTATATGAACCAACCTCAGCAACAACACCAACACAACCACAAATAACAGCAGCCTTGGCCTGTGCTCCGCTCATACCACCAAGTCCTGCACTCACAAAAACCTGAAGAATGTTACAGCTGCATTATTCACATGGTTCTAGAACTGCAGATAATGTTTTTTTATATTCACCTATACTAATAAATTGTCTGAGTCATGTTCATTAAAGAAAACTTCTGAATATGGTACAAAGAAGAGACCTATTGGAATATAAATGACAATTAAGAATCTTGAGAACATAGATGAGAGAAAGAAGAATCAGCCATGAACTCAGAGTAAAGAACAAAATGTTGCTGCACAGGAATTGAATCTTAAGATTGAATTCATTGATTATATGCACCTCTCTACAGACTGCATCATTTTATCAGCACACTATTCTTCAAAGTTTGTATGATATTATAACATTGAATGTTGGTGATAGATAAAACAGCAGTGAGAAAACTTGTAATTTTAATGTTGTTTACATTATCATATCTAATTTTTGTTAATTGATATTTCCTTTTCCACTCAATGGTAGTAGTGCTACTGAAGGTTGTTCTAATCTTTATGGGTATGATGAGAGATGTGGGCCCAATTGAATCCCAATTTAGTGCCTATGGCATGCATGCAAGAATAGTACAATGAAGGTACTTACCTTTCCTGCCAAATCATTTGTTTTCAAGTTTTTCCTTGCTGCATTTAAAATTGTTAACTGAAAAACAAATGAATTAAGAACTTTCTCGAACCAATTTTAAAGTTAAGAAATATATAATTAGAAAAACTATTAATCAATAGACTATAGACCTAACTCCATAAAATATGTATGCTGAGGTTAAAATAATCAAATAAAAGGATAAGTAGGCCTTTTACTAAGAATGATTTTTTTTTCTACCTTCCTTTAATAAAAGATGTGCACAAAAATATACAGACTTCTTCCACATCCCTACTTATTTAAAACCAACCATCAATAAATGCTGGAAACCATGGATATTTTATGAGCAGAAATTTGGATTACTAATATTCCTGCAGGAGGTTTTCTTACTTTGTTCATTATTTTTTGTTTATTATAAGTTTGAATGTTCCTTCAGAAATGAAGATTATTAAGTCCTTGTCTAAGAAAGCAAAACTAGTATATTTATATTCCATCTAGAGGGATAATAAATGTCTAAGACATACAAGAATAAAAAGCATAAACCTACTGTAGTACCATGGACAATGCCTTGTGGACCAATGTAACAGTAACTGCCAGCAGTCATCTGACCGTACATGGTCACACCAAGGGAGAATAGCTTATCATACATTTCTCTACTGGAATAGTTTGGTATCATCTAAAAGTAAACACAGCCATATGCTAGTACAAGAATACTTTAAATACAATCCAGCCATATGTTTACCACAATAATACATTAAATATAATCTTGTTATATCAGCATTAATGTTTAGTTGAACTAAACTAATTAAATATTTTTAAAACTACATTATATATTTTTTATATTCCTTCAAAAGTGCAATAAATAAAAAAAAATCCTTGCATGATTTTTTAAGAAATTCTAAATACAAAGTTTATTCGAATTCCATTTTCTGTGACTCAAAATAATTATTTCTTTGTTCTTTTTCTTTTCTTTTTATTAAAAAATTAAATTAACTTTTTTTTTGTTTGCCTCCTTCAGTTGTAATCACTATTCTTCATGTTGTAAAAGTGAGTTGAAAGCCTGGGCAGTATTTATGGTCAGAACGAGGTAGCCCACACAACAGTTCCCCCTCTCTACGCAGATGAGGTGGCCAAAGGAATGGAAATATCTCATACAGTTTGGGATCAGCAGCACCACAAGGATTCAGCTTGGTTACAGCACAGTGTGACACAATCTGCCTAAGGGGGACCAGTTCCTGATTTCTCAGAGTTGTCTCCTGAAGCCTTTCCCATTCTTGAGTATAGCGGCAAGGCAGCAGAGGTTTGGAATCAAGAGTTTTGTTTCTCCTAAATAGGTAGCCAACCAAGGCTAATATAAGCCCCACCTGCCCAAAGCTGACTGACTGCCAGTTGCTTGCCTTTGCTCTTCTCCTTTTAGTGGTAAAAGTGGGTCAGGCTCAATATCTGAACCACACATGAAGGCCAGGAATTGGACTGGTTGACAGAGGCTATTTGAGACCAGGAGTTGGACTGGTTGACAGAGGCTATTTGAGACCAGGAGTTGGACTGGTTGACAGAGGCTATTTGAGACCAGGAGTTGGACTGGTTGACAGAGGCTATTTGAGACGCATGCTATTGGAAGCATTTTATAGGTAATGGTGCACTTAAAACTTAAAACCATTAGCACTTCTGGCATTAACAACAAAAAGTATTGGAGGTATTGGTTAGCTTTTTTTTTTTTGGCATACTATTATGTCAAAAAAAAGTTGTTATATAATAAACTTTAAAATAAATAGTTCTTCTTTAATCTTGTTCAAATAATAAATTCATATAAGCCTACCAACCATTCCATTAGTAATGACTAGTCTTGGTGATGTGGTCAAGCTTGGAAATAGCCCCATTGGATGACCAGAGTACATGACCAATGTCTGTGTTTCGGACATTTCGGATAAATAGTGCATTGTCAGCCAGAACTGAAAGAATTAAAACATCAGTTCTAATAAGTAAAAAAAAAAATCTGAGGTTAAATAATTATTTTGTTTGTTATTTTAGTAGTCTGTGCATATTAAGACAAAAAAAAAACACATATTTCTGTCCTACTTGAGCCCAGTTGGAAAACACTTGTCCATTGCCACCATAAGTAACAAGCTCGTGAGGAAACTGGGCCACCTTGGGGTCAAGGTTGTTCATAATCATATGCATGATAGCAGCAGCAGAAGTGCATTTGGCAGGATAGTCTGTAATGGGGTAAGCCCTATTAAAATGAAACAAGAATCAAATGTAAAATTTGCTACAACACAGTCTAAAAGTATTACTACCAAAACTGATGTCGTGAACAGACACATCCTTATAAGTTATTCCCCATGCTGTCTTAGCTTGTCCTAAAATAATTAAGCTCGATTGAAGATGTTTGTGCACGGCTTATGACGCAATTAAAATAGTGATACAGGCTCAAATAGATTTAACAAATGTGAAGTTTTAAGCTTAGTTCTGAAACAAATGACGAAAGGAAAATGGCACTGACATATAAAAGCAGAATTAGAGGATAACTTATTGAGAAAAGAATGTGACAAAAAATAGGACGAAAAATAGGCAAGCTCTGAAGAGGACTCGAACAATGTGATCACTTAAGGATGATAAAGGATAAAGCTAACTTGTATTGAGAGGATCTTGATGGTAACCAAGATCGTTATGTCAGATGGTCGCTGTGATGTTGCCCCAAGTTGGGGGTGCATAATATTTCGCCGTATTTTATTTTCCCAATAATAATTATACCCCGTAAACCAGTGTTGTTATTAGGCTTGTATCTTAGGCCTTCATGTCGCACGTATCGACATAGATCTCATTTTGAGGACGTTTTTGAATGAGAGAAAACAATTTTAAGTTCTTATGCCATTACAATTCACTACGGGATTTGATATAATGATATACATCGATTTCCTTTCCCCTATAATTATACGTAATTCTATTAAGCAACAAATTGAATTTCTTTGGTTAGTGTCACCTCATATCAATATCCGGCCGGAATCTGTACATGTAGATGTGGCCGTACGTTCGGAGCTCAATAGCAAACTCTTGAGCCAGCAGCTCGTGGAACCGAGCCGGGAAATATCGCAATGCATTCTGGACTGCTAGCTGTCAGAGCAGACGAAAAGGTGATAATGTGTTAGTTTACATAGTAGTAATATAAAAAGTTACTTCCTTTGTTCGATAGCATTTGTTTTTGAAAGTCTTCTCATATTTGATATTACGTTTACTTAATTAAAAACAGCATGTATATGAAAAGGCTAAAGTAACATCTCAAAGCTAGAGGATTGGAATCAAATCAAATTACCTTTTCCTCTTCATGTGTAAGCTCCTGAACTCTGATTGGTGCATGTGGGACGTTAGGATCCCTGGGCTGAAGCTCTGGCAAGGGATCCAGGGGAAGACCCCCACACAATTCTTTTAATGTCAGCATTACGTAGGTATATAATTTCTAAGTTTTCCTGCCTCACTGCATAAAACATAAGTTCTGGCTAAGAATATATTGACCCTGGTGAATGTGAGTAATTACTTATATCTAACACCGATTTGATAAGCGAGTTAGGCCTAATTCTGGTAAAATTTCGACCGATATTGAAATAGCATTCCGCGTTTTTGAACAATCAAAGTCTCCAATAATATAACCAGATAAACGGCAAATATAAAAGTTCATTTTTATTTCGCTAATAAAAATGATAAACATTAAGGTATTTAGCATATTTTTACCTTTTTTACTTTTTTACCTTTAACTATCCCTTAGTCTGTTGGACCGTTGAGGCACCATGCAAGATTTGTCGACCGTCTTTCTCCATTCCTCTATGTCTTTTGCCTTAGAACCTCTTTCAATGGCAGGCTCGTCCATTCTTTCATGTTGTCTTCCCATCGCTTTCTTTGTCTGTCTCCTCTTCTTTTTCCTGGTACTGTTCCCTAAGACCTTGTAATATGGCCATGCGTTTTTTTTACGATAGCTAGCAGGTCATCATGGAGTCCAATCGCTGCAGTAACTCTGTCTCTAATCTCATTGATTGTGATGCGGTCATATTACGATTTTCAATTTAATGAGTTTGTTAAACACATAGTATTTGCATCCTTGGAGAAACTGTGAAACTCTATTTCATCATAAACCATCAATGGATTTAACTGTATCTAATGGTAGCTAACGTCCATGTTACCCAGTAAGCTTGATTCACCATGATTTGTGATTTTTAAATGAGAATTTTGTTAATAAAACCCAAATAAATATTTTTGGTCAACCAAGACAAATAATGTGTGGATTTACTTGTTCAACTCGTCAAGTGGAAGTAAAATAAAGTACATGTAAGCCTACTCCTGTAGGTATAGGCTACATAGAGACGTATCGTCACGTACGTCATTGTTAGCACATATTGACATTTCTTTCTCCACCCTATATGTTAAGGATAAAGTGACATTTCTGTTGAATATCGTACTGACTGAAACGCTACTGAACAATAATGTTGCTGAAAACGTATCAGACAGAAATACGCCTCCTTGAAATTGTCTGTTATCACCATTACTTTACAGTTAGAAGCCTACCTAGGGAAGCTACTGGTACAACAATGTCAAATATTACACTGGTATGAGGATAGGATTAAGTACATTTTATTAGGTTCTATTTAGAACTATAGACCATTGATACACATTCCCTGTGTGCTGTCTTTATTGTTCTATGTAAATGTTTTTGTTGTTGTTAATTTGATTTAAAAAAAAAACACCTTGCAATCACAACAAATTTCCAGTAAGGATCAATAAAGCAGTCCTTGTCTTAAGTCCTGATCAATAATTTAGAAGGCCCTAATTGTGACAAATATAAACAGTACATTAAAGTAATGTTGAAATAAAATGACTAAATCCCAGGGTCTTACCTTTACACAAGAAGACTAAATATTGCTACACACGTTTGAAAATCACTGTGACAATGTTTTGGTCAGAGTCGACCC
The DNA here is from genome assembly GCF_947242115.1 of Biomphalaria glabrata. Lineage (NCBI taxonomy): Eukaryota > Metazoa > Mollusca > Gastropoda > Planorbidae > Biomphalaria > Biomphalaria glabrata. The sequence continues at coordinate 13,500,226 of NC_074714.1, forward strand.
TAGGTCATTGTTCGTTATCAAATCAGTTAAAAGTCCGCAAAAGAAGTCAACAATGAACCAGGTCAAGGACTTGGACACAGATCAACTTAAGAATGTGAATGTTGTCATCTGCTCAAGAATGTTATCTCCCATGTCTAGTAACTACTAGTGAAAGTGATACTATTCTAGAAAGAACAGTTTGCTAAAATTTAACAGGTGCCAGTGATTACACATGCAGGTGTACAGTAATATTCAGTTAAGACCATTTGAATTTCGTTGTATGGTGTCTAATGAATGACAAATTTAGATCTAGATCTATATATCATTTATTGTTTTAATCAGGTCTATGCAAAATGGGGTAAAAAAAAACTATCTTTGAAAACAAAATTAAAGCTTAAAACTATGAACATCCACAAAATCTGTAATATATGTAGCTGTTTCTGTAAGATCAAAATCTCTAAGTAGGCCACCAATCTCTAGAACCTGTTTCTCTTTTCAATACCTTTTTTTCTGTTCCTTTCGCACATAAACTAGATCAAGTTGGTTTAGAATACAATAACACGAGATAGATGATGCAATGTTCACATTTATGTCCGTGGTCAGTGGCTAACAGTTAATTATACTGTTTCAACTATTTAGTAAAAACGTTTGATACTCCTATTCCTTGCTGTCTCTTTCTTTCTCTCTCTTTTTTCTCCTTTTTGACTTTTTCTGTCTAAAAGACTCTAATCCTCTCATTTTGTTACGCCCCTCTCTGACTAACAATCACATTATACTGTGATGTAGAAGCTTTTATATTCTCAAAACATCGTGACAGAGAATAATGAGAGATATGTCAATCGTTACAAAAAGATTCCAAATATTAAAAAAAAAAGTGTTTTTTTTTTACATGCTTGACCTATATGAGTTTCTCCTAGTTAAATGAGTAAATCTCATTTTCTTTCAGATAATTGAAAAGAAGTTACTTCCTTGGTTCGATAACATTTGTTTTTGAAAGTCTTCTCTGAATATTACATTTTCTCTGCATATTGCCATTCCATAATTCAGCTTCTCCCCACCTTTAATTTTTACACTCTCTCATTTCTAACATACATACTTCATTTTAGATAGTTAACTCACTGGGCCATTAGAGAATGGAAAATGGGTTGCCTAAATCAGCCAGGAAAACCAACGACTTAGCAGAGTTTAAGTCATTGATTTACATGCATGACTAGATAGACACATGAAATGCGTAGGACGTAATTATCTTCTTTTTTGAAGTAACGTCTGCAATATATAAGATAAGAAGATAATATAGACCTAGAGTTTGCTGAGCTTCTAACCTTTTTTTTTTTTTTAAACAAACGTTGATTTTTCACTAAAATGTTCCACTCAATACGAAGCCGCTGCCCTTTGACCTTCTTGCCTTCAGCGCATGCAGCCAATAAAGTCTTTAGTGTCTTTCAAAGATGCCTAAAACCATGCCAATGTCCTGTTGTCAGAATGTGAAGTGGTGTCTCGCTTCTCGACTACAATACGTTCCAGTCGAGTTGTTTGTACACCGAAGCTATGTTTAACAAAAAGAAATGTAGTATGATTTAATGGGCTCTTACAGACCAGAAGCAGTCTAAAGCTGTAGGCTATATTCTAAAACTAAACGCATGTCGTTTTGTGAAGCGAGGTCCAAACGCCGTGTACATACTTAGCCAGGACAACAGGAAGAGGTTGAAAGATCAACGAACGACGCACGTGAATCTAAGTTTTATTTTGTATATTTCATTTAGAATACTTTTTTGTTTTGTTTACCTTTCGATTTCATAAGCAAAGAAAAATAAAAAAATCATGGAAGACAACGGCCACCCGCTCCATCAGAACTACGTCAGGTCGTCGCGAAGTGGGCGACTGCTGTCAATCAAAACAAGAATGGAGCGGTACAAAAACTTGTTCGTACCTCACTCGGTCAGACTCTATCACCGCCACTCATTTATCAGGGAATATGAAATGCACCAAGATACCTGTGTGTAGTCGCTGAATGAACTCTTTACGTTGTCTGTTGTATTTATGTGTATTTTTCTGTTGTGTTGTCTTTATATGAGAAAAGAGTCCTTATAATCACAACAAATTTCCGTAAGGATCAATAAAGCAGTCTTAGTCTTAGTCTTTAATACAGATCTTCATACAACACACACACACACTGTAGTGGCGTAGCTAGAGTGAGGTGGGGGTCCAAATTCGAAAGTCCCCCCGGGCCCACACTTGAGGGGGCCCCAAATGAATTTCCTACTTTTTTGTACATTAAATATTACGCCACTGCCATGTAATCTTGCTATCCACTTGGAGTCAAAAATGGTAAACAGTATTGCTGCACAAAAAACACGAGATCAGGCTATATGAATTGAAATTTGTCACGTTTGCCTTTTCTCGTCAATAAAACAATAAAAGAGTTTTAAAGATTATTTTTATGTTAATTTTACTTATATACTGTACCTGTTGGAATTTAGATATATATTTATAATTACATTATCTCATGTCATGATGTCGAAAGCCAAAATGCAGGGGACCCCCTAAAAAAAGGTAAACCCCCTAAAGACCCCATATCCTTAGCAACGCCACTGACGCACTGATTAGAAATACACACTACAGCATGTGAATTAAGAAAAAAAAAACCCACTCCAATGATTGTGTAAAAAGATGTTTATTTCAATGGTAACTTTGTCACAGAATTCTCAGCTGTTGGAACACAAAGGACCGCCTCATACCAGAAACGTTGGACTCTACAAACATGGACCAGGGCCGTCGGGGAATTCAGGTGTCCGGGGGAAGTGGGATTAGGGGAGAAACCCAACAAAAAAAAAACAACTCATGTAACAAAAATAAAAAGTAATAAAACTCACCAATAGTTATTTGAAAAGTCTCATTAAAATGCATCCACATTCCTTAACACAACTTATAATATTAGTAAATGCTAAATAAATCTTAAAATTAGTATTAAAATAGTTAAAAAAAAACATGATAGTGATAATAATGAGAGTACTAATGGATGGTGTAACTAAAGACCGCAATCAAGTCGCTCACTCAGTCGCTTCATGAATCAGGAATTCTCTGAGCTCACATATGAATGAATGAAGTTTATCTCCTACAGTGATTTTCTTAACCCAGAAACCAATTTTAAAAAATGCAAATAGTTATAAAAGTCAAATGGTGATACACTTGAAAAAAAAAAATAAAGTGAACAATATATACATATAGTAAACGTTAGAACAGAGAGTGTGTTGATATATTTTAAAATATAGGGATACAAAAAAAAACGACAACAAATATTTAATCGATTCTTATATATCATTTATGCATTTAAGGAAAAGCTTTTTTTAACACTTAAGATTTTACATCTAATCTTATCAGGTGCTACGTACATTTCTGTGCTACAGCATAGTATTACAATATGTGATTGTGTGACTTCGGATCATCTCACAAACTATCTAAACTAATCAAAGCATACCCAAAAAAACCAGCCATTTTTATAGACCCAAAAACTAGATTTGAGCAGATTATTGACAATGGCCTTGATAAAGCCATAATGTACACTGAGAGTCGTTCTAGTTTTTCAAATAAATAAGATCTGCGAGATGCTTTGACTTAAACAAATAATAAGCCCTAAATCCAATTAAATTTGTTAATTCATAAACATAAAAAAATATATAAAAATAAAATGTAATTAACAAAACATTAAAATTTATATAAAAAAAGATGTTAACATAATTTAATTCAGTGCATTCTTGACATGTTTATGAATATTATGCTTTTTAATCTTTTTAAATACAACAAAACAAAAAACATGGTAGCATATCAAATAGAAGGCGAACAAATACATCATTCATGTTCCAGGAATAATTTGTTGAAAAATCTCTAAAAGTCTGATGCACTGTTATAACTGTAAAACAAAAGAGAAATAAAAGCACACACACACATTTCTTGTTTGGCAAGTCTTGATCTTAGACGAGTTTGGTGAGCCATTGACAAAACTTAGGCTTTCTCAAAGTCATTGGATCTAATGCTTTATACTACTACTGTGCATGAGACACTATACGCACAGACCAAAATATAGATTGGTTAAGTCTAATGCTAGCAATGGAACATCTTCGACACTTTGGAAAAATATGTTTCCGATATAGACTACATAAATAAATTAAGCTGTTACAATAATTACACATCAAGATCGATATCTAGACTCTATTCTAGTGTTAAAAAAGTACTAACATAAAAAAAAAAATATATATCCCTTGATCTTTGTAGTATTTGATTCGAAACCAATGAACGTGAGCGCACACTTTGATCATTTTTCTATTTGAGATTTTTTTTTTACATGGCGAAAAAGCTAAAAATAGCTAACTTTTGGTGTAACCGGTGTCCAATCTAAGGACGTGCTGACAAGCTAGGCTTTTTTTCAAAGTCACGTGATCATTTTAAAAAAAATACTATTTAGCACAGCAGAAACAAATTTTCTAAGCTCTTCGGTTTGTTGCACACACACACACAAATCCATATGGTAGAAGCACTGGACTTTATGACTTACAACTTATTTAAAAACAAATGGGCAACTATCTAGCGGTAATAAAGTAGATTTGCTACGTAGGTCAGCTGCCACGAATTGAGATATTGTTACATTTAAAGCTTCACTCTTTTTCATTTAGTTGGCACTATTGAAGTCTAATTTAGCGCGCTGGACGTTGTCCAGTTTATCGTGAAAATGACCAATAGGATTTCAATCCAGATTAAACAATTAGGATTGATGTCGAGATATTAGCCATATTATTTCATGGTTTGCAAGGACTATAGAGTTCTTTCTTTTTGACGCAAGGATTAGGAATATGGAATGGACCTCATTCACCAATCGTAAACAAACATCATTTAGCCACATGATAATATTGACAAAACAACGGAAAAAAAACTGTCACGTGGTAGCCATTGTGTATTACGTAATTTGTATAGAAGAGATAGAGGATCACGTGGCTAAATGTTGTTAGTTTACGATTGGTGAATGAGGTCCATTGTGATATAGGTCTATTTAGTTTCTAAAAACTGAAGATCACAAGTTTTTTTATTATTTTTTTGTTGGAGAGCGAATTCACAGAATCTTTATAAAAGTTCATAGTGTTTTACTTATTGATTGAACGTATTAAAATGAAGAAATACAATGTTCTCGTTGGCCAGTCTATGTATATCTGTGTCTATGGTTGTCTTACTCTTTTCTACTTAACGAAGTATCATTTTCCTAAACACAAACACACACACCAAATGTGAACCATCCCATTACAAAAATGAATAAGGAGTTAAAAAAACAGGAGACAAAATGTGTGCAACTATAAAAACAGTACTCGTAAGAAAAAAAAAGAAACGAATCAAAACGTACTGAGTTTTTTTTTTTTTTTTGTAGGACAGCTCTAGCTTTACTAATCTTATATATTACAGACGTTACTTCAAAACAGAAGATAACTACGTCCTACGCATTTCATGTGTCAATCAATACCAATGGTATAAGTTATTCATCCATTGTTTAAACTACACCATACGAGTTTATGTAGGCAGCCCTCAGTCGTAGGTTGTCTACGGCTCATCTTGTTAAGCGTTTCTTCTCGTGGCTACATAACTCTGTTCTAAATAATCATTGATAGTTAATCATATAATCATATTATGTGCAAAGAGGAAGGATTATAAAAGAAAGTTACCTAAAAAAAAGAAAAACAATAGATAATAAGAAATGGTGAGTCCCACAGTAGACTTTCATCTATCGTGTGGTACAAGCAAGCTCCAGTTGGGCTAACAAAAAGATAATCCTAATGACATTACAATTTGAATTATGCATGTTATTACATATGTACAATAAATAGAGACAAATACAACAAAAGGGAGAGAAGAAAAACAAATAAATGCAGTGGTATTGAAGTTACTTACGTCATAACAAGAATACATACGAGGAATTAAGAATGTTAAAACAGGCAATTGCAATTCTTTTACATAGGATCGTCACCTGAATCATCATTGCAACATCATTACCTTCACCAACAGTTTACGTGACAGTTAAAAAATTGGTTAATAACTATTTACATATTTGCAGTCAAATATCACAATATAGATGGGGACATAGGATAAGGATGGTGTCAATATCGTTGCACTTTTGTCATTGGTGATAAATAGAAAAAAATGATTGAAAGTGTATAAAGTGTAACAATCTGTTGTCAAGAGCCTCAGGGTTCTAAAAGAAATGATGGATTGTGTGTAAAGTATGACACATCAGATATAAAGAGTCTCAGGGTTCTAACAGAAATGATTGATTGTATGTAAAGTATGACACATCAGATGTCAAGAGCCTCAGGGTTCTAAAAGAAATGATTGATTGTGTGTAAAGCATGACAAATCAGATGTCAAGAGCCTCAGGGTTCTAAAAGAAATGATTGATTGTATGTAAAGTATGACACATCAGATGTCAAGAGCCTCAGGGTTCTAAAAGAAATGATTGATTGTGTGTAAAGCATGACACATCAGACGTCAAGATCCTCAGGGTTCTAAATGAAAGGATTGATAGTGTGTAAAGTATGACACATCAGATGTAAAGAGTCTCAGGGTTCTAAAAGAAATGATTGATAGTGTGCAAAGTATGACACATTAGATGTAAAGAGCCTCAGGGTTCTAAAAGAAATGATTGATTGTGTGTAAAGTATGACACATCAGATGTCAAGAGCCTGAGGGTTCTAAAAAAATGATTGATTGTATGTAAATTATGACACATCATATGTAAAGAGTCTCAGGGTTCTAAAAGAAATGATTGATTGTGTGTAAAGTATGACACATTAGATGTAAAGAGTCTCAGGGTTCTAAAAGAAATGATTGATAGTGTGTAAATTATGACACATCAGATGTCAAGAGCCTCAGGGTTCTAAAAGAAATGATTGATAGTGTGTAAATTATGACACATCAGATGTAAAGAGTCTAAGGGTTCTAACAGAAATGATTGTGTATAAACTATGACACATCAGATGTCAAGAGCCTCAGGGTTCTAAAAACAATGATTGATTGTGTGTTAAGTATGACACATCAGATGTAAAGAGCCTCAGGGTTCTAAAAGAAATGATTGTGTGTAAAGTGTGAAACAATAATGTCAAGAGTCTCAGGGTTCTAAAAGAAATGTTTGATAGTGTGTAAAGTATGGCATGTTTAGCTGGTGTCAAGAACCTCATTGTTCTAAAAATATCACTGCAGCTAGTTTTAATAGTATACTGTTGTTGTATTTTTTGTTAGCTTCGACAGGAAAGTTGAACTGAGTTTTAATGTTCGGTCTAGTAGAAATTATGATCCTAAAGAAAGTGACATGGAAAGAAAGTGGATACTAGAAAACTCGTTCTATTTATAACCCTCACAACGGATATAGTATATTTGCTGTTTCACGTTTTGTGATTTTTATAGTACTTTTGTTTGTTGTTTGTTTTACATGTTTCGGATGTTCCTTCAGAGTTGAAGATAGTTTACTTCCTAGTCCAAACAGATACTAACAGATTGTTGTGATGTGTAGATTATTGTTTAAGACGGCAATGGTAAACAAACCATTCTAAGATATCTGATACTGTTTATTTACTTATTATTATGAAAATAGTAAATAAAAATAGACTTTGCACCTAAATCAATCATATTATAAAAACCAAAAATTTTTTACAATTTAGAAATTACTTTTCATTGATTGACCAAAAAGAAATACACTCACATGCAGATCCTGTCTAATTTGCTCGTAAATCGTGTGGTTAGAATTTGGTATAGTTTTACTCAGTACAACAAAATATTTCGTATAAACAATAATAAATACATATGCACTATGAATAATGCCACATAATGACAATGGTAATGAACGCAAATGAGGTATATTTTTTACGTTAAATGCCGATTTCAACTCAGTTGTTGGTAATAGTGAACTTCACCGAAATATAAACTCAGTAGTGGAATACAAATTTAAAAAAAAAATAAAAGGATACAAAATATAACATCTGTTGTTCACACGAATTATATATTGACTTTGTTGATGTTTTTCTTTACATGTATCGCCAATTACAAACAACCAATCACTCTGCAAAGGTAATAATTTCAAATCACGTCCTACAACGAAATGCTTCAGTCTATATTCTATATCATTCTATGTACAGAAGCAGCATAAAGTTCACGTCGACCAAATTGTCAGGCCTCTCCATATACGGCGTTCACACAAATACCTTCTAGCTTCTTTCTTCCTTTATTAGTTCAAACGTTATTTTTTTAAAAAGTATTTGTATCTAAATCTTAAGGAGTGGATCTAGGAAACGTGATAAGGTATTGACTGAAGTTCTATTATAGTTGATTCTATACTCTTCTATAAAAGTGCTACAGGTCTTGACATCCGCACTGTGGATTGCGGAGTTTTATATTTTCAAAAGATTCTCATGCTCTCGATTTGAGTAGACGTCATTAGTGGACGATCCAGTATAGATGTTTTTGCATTAATTTCAAGAGTTTCTTAGATTTCAAGTCAACAGAATCATTCAAAACATAAAAAAATAGTGTCTACCAATTTATTACCCACCAAGCGCATTTAGACGTGACATTTTAGCTTTAGATTTATCTTCTCCATGTTGGTAACGAATAATTCTTATTATATCTGATACTTACTTCCCCTTCTGTTATTTCTTTACAAACCCACCATTTTTATTTCATTTCCTCAAACGGCGTGTTATGATTTGACTAGTTAGTTTTCTAGCAACACACTGTCTTGTCCATTATTCAGAACTGGGCATAAACATTTGAATACAAATATATAATAATGAATATTTTTTTCAAAATTTAGGTTTTCATTAAAAATAATTTTCTCCTCTTATTAGGATGTAAAACAAATTCAAATCATTTTTCAAGCTATAACATTAAATGTGAAAAATATTGTTTTTATCCAAAGACTAGGTTACCTTTCATGTTTCTGATTTTCAGAGAATATAAACACTTCAATTTTTGCAAAAGTTTAATGCAAACCAAAACTTAATTATTTACACATACTTCATAAATAGCACATTCACCAGAGACATCAGCCGCGTGACATTTTAAAACGTTAAAAAAAAAAAGGAATTTTTTTTTCTGCATTTTAAACTACATGGTGAATTAAAAAATTGGAAGATTTGTTGAAAAGTTTTATGCAAAATTGGAACAAAGAGAGAAAAAAAATGGAGGCTATTTACAAAGAGAATGAGCAGATCTTGAACTTTGAATCATTCCGTTTCACTTTCCAATGTTGCTTGTTCATGGAAACACCAACATAGGGTACAAGTGTTCAACAGGACCAGACGATCACAAACAAGAACTCCAGTTCCTGGTAGATAATGCTATAGCGTTGTAGTTCACAGACTTTTGTTGCCAACTTTGTACAAAGTTTAGCTGCTTTAACTGATATTAAAAAATATAGGTCTATAGTAAAGAAAAAAAAATAGCCAAAAGTATTTTCATAAGAATCACTCCACATTTGATTTTTGTTTTATTAACTTGCTTTTTGCGTTGTTAGAAGTTTTTTTATTATGACTACTTTATTTTTTGAAGAGACACACCATATATTGGAATTAAGTCAAAAAATTGTTCTTTCTTTGTGTGAGTCATAAAATGTAAAAGGGAATACTGATAAGGGAATAGACTCACTAAACATATGTGGGGGGTGGGGGTGGGTAGGCGTGGGAAGTGTTAACAAATGGGGAAGGGTTTATGGTATAAGTGCACTACAACTAATCCTTGAAATTTAAATAAAAGTCCGTTGATTTGTTGTTGTTTTTTAATGTTTTCAGTTAAACAGAAGTTTACTTCTCTTGCCATGGTTATAAGGTAGATATCCTGACTATGTCTCCCTTGTTGGACGTGGAAGGCAAGAGTGAGCTGTGAGCAGTCAATACGTCCGGCACGGACTGTGAACTTCCGGTGGAGTTCGGGCTGGACACCAACGCTGTGGTGATGTTCTGGTGGCTGGAGGAGGATAGCCTGGATCCCATGTTCGGCTCACTGCCGGACACGGGGCAAGCGTTCCTCAGGCCGCCCAAGAAATTGGGCTGAAAGTTGCCATAAATGTCCTGACTACTATTGGACTTATTGTCCAGCCCATTGCCCCGTTGTCCGCTGCCGCCTTGGCTGTGATTAGTGTTGGAAAAGCCTTGGACAGCCAGGACGTTGACGTCGCTAGATCTGGACTCTTGTTTGGAAGCAGGTGATAAGCGAACTCTCACGTCGTTCATCTCTTCATGGTCAATGGTGTGAGAATGTTTCTGAAAGGCATAAATATTTAAATAGGATTTCACGTACCCATGAAATATGTAAGAACAAGAATTATTTTGTAAAAAAAAAATATATAGGCTAATTAGATAAACCTTTTTTTTTACCTAAACCAGAAACATGTCAGCTTCTGTTTCAATGAAACCGATGATCACATAACAAAATAGGCACGAAGCACAAGGAAGCAATCATTCTGAAAAGAATTCTTTAAAGCTCTCTTGTCTATCTCACGCAACCTTCTCAAAATTGTCCCAGTTAACACTAATCAACTAATGTAAAGTGACTAAAATAAATAAAAATAAAATATCGAGCTCTTGGAAATTAAAAACAACAAACAACGTAGTCTGGTCAGTCCAGAGCGCAAACCACACGACCAGGCCGCCATCCTCTAATTCCGCCTTTATGGAAAAGTTAAATAATATTAAATTATACTCTGTTGGAACGTAATATGATTTTCCCTTGGAAATATGTTCCATAGCTATGGGTATTTTAATTCAAAGTACTGATTCCATTCCGTGGTGATGAGGGTGAAGTGAAAAAGAGTTCCACAAAAGGAAAGTTATTTATTCATTTAAGTAGCTTTTAGTTGTAAATGTTTCTCGTGACTAATTAATTCAGGACCAAATAATATTGAAAAGGATTTCTTCCCCATAGGAATCAGTTTTCTTGGCATCGATCTCGCAGTTATAAGAATGATATCGATTCGGCTTCGGAATCGATATCGTCTTATTTTTTGTGTTGTTGTCTACCACTTCATAAAGTATTTGGCCTAGGGCCGAGACAATGTCCGAAATTTAACAACTACAAACCTTGAAGAGGAGAATTCATGGTCTTCTATTACCTCTGTAGTGCTAATGTAAGCCAAACTGTTTTTAAACAGGTCGAGAGATACTATCAAAAGAGAAGGGAACGTTTGAACCTATCGATCGCTGACCAGACTCGGTTCTCCAACACGTAGTTGCCATTTCAATCAAGAGTGCGCAAGTTTTGCTTTTTATGTCACGTGTTCTCTACCAAGATCTGCGCAAGTCGAGGATAAAACAGAATTTGATTGTCAAGAAGAAGACAAACAATAGGCACTTGCACGCGAGTCTAGCTGTTACCAGCTAGATACGTTTTCCTCTGTTTATTTTGTTCTGTGTATTTGTGTGAGAAGCTGTCATCAAGTGCATTCCACAGTTTTGTATTCTGTACACCGGATACTCCAGCTTAGATCAAAATCTCCATTTTTTTTTGTTATCTTCAAAATATTTATTTTCAGATTTTACTCTAGGTTACCTCATTGAACTATTGCTAAATAAAAGCTTTAAAAGAATACTATAAGATAGGGATAGTACTTTTTGAAATCCGGATACCATGTTTCTTAAATAGCTCGTGTTACTGAATGTTTCGCATAACTTCTAAATCAGATACCTATGTTAATATTTTGAAAAACTATTTTTCCCTTATTGTTTTCAACTATATAACTAATTGTGACGAATTAAAGTAAATCCGCATTTATTAACAGATAGCAAATACTAATCTGAATTAAAGTAAATCCGCATTTATTAACAGATAGCAAATACTAACCTGAAAGTGCTAGGACTACCGCAGTCTGAACGGAAATTGTAAAACTAAAATATGTTACAATTTAATTGAAAAAAAAATACTGATCAAATCACAATCACATCATTTGAAACTAAAGATTGCAAAGTAAAATAAATATAAATGCTGAGATTACCCGTTGCTAAGTGACAAGTTTAAGTTTCAGTAGTAAAAAAAAGAGTAAGGTTACCCTTTCAGACCTTGTGGTCTAAAGGGCAGATGATGTAAAGCTCATCTGTTTCTGTGGCCTACGGTTAACGAGGGTGTCATGTGGCCAGCACAACGACCTTTACTTTTCCCAAACTAATGTCGGGTACCCGTTTGAGCTGGGTGGACTCAGAGGCGCCCGAAGATCCCGAAATTAAAAATCCCAGTCTTCACCAGGATTCGAACCTCAGACCCCGCTACGGAAGCCAAGCGCTTTACCGCTCAGCCACCGCGCCTAGAGTTTCAGCAGAGGACTATAGAGATAGAGCAGAGTTCATTATAATTAAGAACATTTTTTCGGCATTGTCCGGTACTTCCCGGTTTAAGTTTTGCAAGCTTGTCATTGATAATACGTACAGTGACGCTGAACAATCTTTTTGATGACAAACAGGTTGGAGGTGGCAAAAGGTAGATTTGAGCAACCTGGGCTAATCCAGGGAATCTGTTGTCTAAGGCCTTCCACCATAAAACCGGATCGTCTTTTCGCTGAATCAAGGGTTCACTCAGGTATTTTGACAGCTCAATTTATCATATCTTGCTGGTTTTGTGCTCTATAGACCACTGGTGACTGTCGTGTGCATCTGGAGTTGCTCCTTTGTTTGATGTTTTTCTTTTGTGCACCATTATGGTTTGTGCGCTAGTTCTTAAGGGCGCGCTATGCTGGTGTCATTGCTCTGTTTGTTTTTGCTGGATAGCAGTCCTTTAGATTGAGCTCTGTTGTTGTTTTCTTCCCCAGCGTTGGAGACGCAGGCTTGGGACTCTGCTGGAGTCAAGCCTGATCTGTAAGCTTTGTTATGGTTAGGACCCTACTTAGCTATCAGCCATGGCATTGGGTTGTGGATTTCGCGGGCCCTGTTGGAACTGCGGCACTAAGTTTTAAGGTGTGCTTTATTTATTTTGAATAATTTGCATAACTTGTACTTGACCTTGTAAATACTGTTGTGTACTTATTCATCATTCATGTCATATTACATCATCTATTCATTAAACTGTTGTACTGTAACTCATGTTTTTAACTGATAAAGGTTAACTTTTCAGCGTTGAGGTGATGGAACCCGGTGGAGCATGTCATACCCTAGATAGACCTGTAAACACACCTTGACAGTGACTAGCTTCTTCTTGAGTCACCAATTCTTTGAAACAGCCCAACAAAATGGAATCCTCTGACCGGGCTTTCTTTGTTCAACAGCTTCAATGAAGACTTCTGCTGGTGATGCTGTTACTGTAACAGGATTTCGGTGATGCACATCTTAGGGCTCCAGTCTTCGCTTCTGCGCATGCATTGACATTTAACAAGAAAGACTTGAGTCGAGGGTCCAAATCTTGCTATGCTGTTCAGACGAGTAATGTCTAGTAATTGTCACCTCTTTTCTTAGCTTAGCCCCCTTTTCTTTCCCCAACACCTAATGAATAATCTTACACTTTCGGCCATCTCGACTGATATGCACAGTAGAAAAAAGGTTATGCTTTTGATCTACCCAGATAGGGCAATTTCTTTATTGCTCACCATATTAGCTGATAAACGTCGCGAGATCGAGACTTAAGCTGGTCATTACCTACTTTATCTAACCAACATTTTTAGCGGCCAAACACAGTCATTTAAAAGAGCAACTTCCCTGTTATTAACACCAATCATCGTCTAGATACCTGACATTCAATATATAAGGCTTGTCTTGGAGTCCATAGATTAATGAGGAGTGCAGTATTTCCCGTGTCTACGCAGGCCCAGCTGCGACCTACTCAATAAGACTCTATCGTGTAATGACATGCACCAGTTCTATCTGTGTACTTACCTTTTTATTTCTGTTTCTGTTTTTATGTTTGGAAGATTTAGAAAATCGATTGACACAACACCTGGACTTTTTCTCTTTCTTTGATACGATGGATGGGTCAGGTGAGGGCGGTGGTGTGGAAGATGGTTTGTTGCCCAAGGTGTTGAATGTCATGTCCATCTCAACGAACTCTCTGTCCTGAAGGTGTAAATAAAGTCATGTAGTCAGGTAAATAGAGTCACGTAGTCAAGTAGATAAAGTCGCGTAGTTAAGTAAATAAAGTCACGTGGTTAAGTAAAAAAAAGTCACGTAGTCAGGTAAATAAAGTCACGTAGTCAAGTAAACAAAGTCACGTAGTCAAGCAAATAAAGTCACGTAGTCAAATAAATAAAGTCACGTAGTCCAGTAAATAATGTCAAGTAGTCAAATAAATAAAGTCACGTAGTCCAGTAAATAATGTCAAGTAGTCAAATAAATAAAGTCACGTAGTCAAGTAAATAATGTCACGTAGTCAAATAAATAAAGTCACGTATTAAAGTAAATAATGTCACGTAGTCAAATAAATAAAGTCACGTAGTCAGGTAAATAATGTCAAGTAGTCAAATAAATAAAGTCACGTAGTCAAGTAAATAAAGTCATGTAGTCAGGTAAATAAAGTCACGTAGTCCGGTAAATAAAGTCATGTAGTCAGGTAAATAAAGTCATGTAGTCAGGTAAATAAAGTCATGTAGTCAGGTAAATAAAGTCACGTAGTCAGGTAAATAAAGTCATGTAGTCAAATTTAAAAAAAAGTCACGTAGTCAAGAAAATAAAGTCACGTAGTCGGGTAATAATGTCACGTAGTCAAGTAAATAATGTTAATTAGTCAAATAAATAAAGTCAAGTAGTCAAATAAATAAAGTCATGTAGTCAAGTAGATAAAGTCGCGTAGTTAAGTAGAGTAGCTTAGAAAATTGCAAACCTTTCATTAATTAGATACAGTAAATATTAAAAGAATACTTAATGACTGTAACAAAAATATCCCTGACATTGGTTAAAATTAATAGAATCTCTAAAGTCTGTATAAAGAAAAAGTAATGAATCCCTGATGTTTGTAAAACGCAAAGAATCCCCAAAATTTGTTAAAAGTAAAGAATCCCTGATGTCTGTAAAAAAAATATAGTAAGGAATCCCTGATGTTTGTAAAACGCAAAGAATCCCCAAAGTTTGTACAAATTAAAGAATCCCTGATGTCTGTCAGAAAATAGTAATGAGTCCCTATGTTTGTAAAAAGTAAAGAATCCCTGATGTCTGTTACAGCAAAGACTCCATAAAGTTTGCATAAAGTAAAGAAACCATTCAACATAGAAGATGTTTGGGTGAAAGATGCGCTACATAAAATCAATTTAGAAAACAATGAAAGAAATTAATTTGGGGAAGATGGGAAGCTTAGGAAACTTGTGATGGTCAAAACCACACCGTAAAGTGACATTCACACAGATTTTAAACGAAGCAATATTATAATTAAGGAAAAAAAAAGTTAAGTAAAATGGACAGCTGGAAAATTGTGGACCTTTTCCCTTCTGTCTAAAACTATTTCCTACAGTGAATGAGTTCAATTATTTCTGCAGCTAAGGGGTTAATGACGAAGTTTTATTGCTGTCACAACTATTAGAAAGCCCATTAGGCTGAATGAACCAAAGCGTGTTCTTTGTACTATAAAACTCCCACTACTATACCTGTACACTCATTACATACTACATGGCAAATGCTGGTCTAAGTCTAGTGTAAGTTAAAAGGTAAAAACAAAGAGAAAAAAATCGCTACAGGTTTTATAAACATGACATGTAACAAATCATAGCAGCACTGGAAATTTAGAGTTATTAGGAGAAGACGTATTTAATAAAATATATAAAGAAGAAAATATGGTGAAAGCAAGATTTCGACTAGAACTTGAACTATGGACGACTCCATAAAAATTTAAGTTCTTATAAAAAAATTAATTCCCCCATAAAAATGAAGTTCTCCATAAAAAATTAGGTTTCTCATAAAAAATAAGTTCCTCATAAAAAAAATTAAGTTCCCCATAAAAAATAAGTTCCTCATAAAAAATGTAAGTTCTTCATAGAAAAAAATAAGTTTCTCAGGAAAAATTTAAGTTCCCCATAAAAAATAAAGTTCCCCATAAAAAATAAAGTTCCGGATAAAAAATAAAGTTCCGGATAAAAAAATTAAGTTATCTGGATAAACTGTTCTTCGCCCTTCTCTGGTCTTTGATTTCTTGTAAAATAAATGCTAATAAAATTACGCGTGTGATATATTCTCTATATGAGGCGACTCGTGTTCAGGAATATGACTTCTGTGATTAATTAGCCACCATGTTTTTATTTTAAATATTTTTTTCATCTGCATAAAATTTTAATTAGAAGTTAAAACCATAATTAAAAACTGTGGAGCAGCTAGCCCTAGAGGGGGGGGGGGGAAGGAGAAGAGGAAGGGTAGTCACGATTTACATTTGCCCCCACCACATCATTTAAGTCTCATTTCAAAGTGACGTCACACTTGATTAGTTTTAGACGTCTTTAACGATTTAAAAATATTAAACACGAGGCCGCACCCCAAACACACGCGCACAGGGACGCCACTGGTAAAGGTTTGGTACTGTACCGTTGTTCTTTCCAAACAGGACAGAAGATGGTGATGCTGCATTTCAAAGATGTCGTGCTTGCTGTACTCCTCGATCTCTAGGCCTGCCTCTCGAGCCAACAGCGCTTCCTCGGCTCGTTTCTTGGCACTGATGAAACCCGCACTGCTGGCGTTCTTGGCCATATTGATTCTGGTTTCCCGCGCTTTCTGAAAGTGGGGAAAAAAAGATTTAAAACATTTCAAAACAAGTTCAATCATTTTTATTTTAAAGTTTTTTTTTTCTTAATATAAAAAAGTTGTTTTCTGATTTGTTTTCCAAATTCTTATCCTTTTTTTTTTTTTAAAATGTATTACTGATTTAAAATGGAGGTCTGCCTGATTGTGTGGTATGCGATTTAGATTGTCCTTACTTGAAGCCATGATCGCTTCCTTCCCCTGCTAACCTACAGGTTGTTTTGGATTGAAGTTAATATCTTTAATTGGGAAAGAATGGTTGAAACTTGTTATACATTACATGAGAAAATGTAATGGTAAAGACAAAACAAAAGTCATAAAATTATAAACTCACCCTAAGGATTCATCCAACCTATAAAAAAATGTACCCCCTTTCAGACCTTGCGATCTAAAGGTCATCTGCTTCATTGACCTACGGTTAACGAGCAGTTATCATGTGGGCAGCCTTTATTTCCCGATATAAATTCAGGTACGCTGGAGTTGGGTGGACTCATGAGTGTCCTTAAAATTCTGTGACCTCTCGGTTCGGAATCCAAGTGTTTTACACCTGAGTCACCAGGTCCCTGTCTCTTTCCTAGCTCTTTCTCATGTCATCGGAACTGATACTCTGCGGCTTCCATAGGCACATTTAGACAGACGAGGGGTCGGCGAGCCATAATTAGAGTAACCATTTTGAAATAAACAAGGTTACAAAGACAGTTTGTGTGGAAACACAAACTCTAAATCGGCCCCCGAAGTGGTCCACACAGACAGGTAAAAAGGCAGGCTTCAATATTTTCAGAAAGAATATCAGAATGAAATTTTATCAAAGACAAATGACAGAGAAGAATGGAGAAAGAAGGTTGACAGATCTTGTGTGGTCGCTCCAGCGATCAGGCAGACCAAAGGATAAGTGAAAGTGAATGTGAAGTTAGATGTTGTGAATGTGAAGTTAGATGTGAACCTGGACTAACTGATGTCTTATAATAAATATTTAATTGATCTAATTGTTTTGTAAGAGTCAATCTCTAATTGAAATCCTCAAGAAAAAAACATTTCCGTAAAAAAAAAATTCCTTTAGTTCGGTGTTCTATTATTCTGGTATGAAGTTGCAGTTCATGTGATAATATGAACAACTACTTACTAAGTGTTGTATTAAATTATGTCCAACTTATATGCATACTAAATAGATTTTTTCTCTTAAAAAAAGGAAACATTTTTTTTTATAAATGTAGTAGTTAGTATGACAGGACTTACTTAACTTAGCAATACAAATGTAAAAACAAAATATTTATTGACAAAAAATCTAAAACCATTTGGGTAAATGTGTTTACAATATGGTATACTTTTATTGCACCCCACCACAAACACTAAAGAGCCTCCCGTGTTTGTTACTATTAATAGTGAATGGTTGTAAAAAGTGATGTATTTTTATGAAAAAACTGCTTGCATAAGTGATTTAAAAAATTAGATTTTTTCGCTTTCAGAAAAGAAAAAAATAGCCGTTGTATCAGAACTTTGAATGGTCTAAAATATTATGATGTTGGATGACGGACGGACGGAGAGACATTCCACATAAAACTAATACCGTCTTTTCCCCTTTCGGGGGCCGCTAAAAATAAATATCTGGTTAACTACAAAAGAGTAAATTAAAAAGCTAAGATTGATAAAAGATTCGTTGTTTCGTGAATAATATATTTATTGTTTTTAATCATTAGTAAGCCTCGTTTTCGTAAGAGAATAACGAATTATTGAAAAAATGTGCTGAGTGTCGAAGCCTCAGACCTATATATATATATATGCCCAGGCCTTTTCAAAAAGACAATCATTCAACAATATAGATTTGAAACAACAGAAAAACGGTTAAAGCGGAATTTAAACAATTGGAAGTAACCCAGACTCCAACTCGCATTGATCACTACTTTATCAATGACACAAACAAATTATTACGATAAAAACCAATAATAACCAAAAACACAGCAATCACAAACTTTAAAAAATAAACTCTCCAATCTGACGAAAGCTTGAAGAACGTGCAATTATATTGCTTGAAAGATTCATCAATTTTTTGGGGGGAGTATTGTCTCAGATTTGATGGGTTTGAAATGGATTCAAACGGATTGGTTATGGGAATTCAATGCTTCATTAGGGCATTAACCCTTACCCACCTCTCCGAGCTATCGAACGAAAAGCTTCACGTTAACACATTGTTCGGTTTAAAAAAAAACTGTAGTTTTATATTTTTTAATTTAATTTATAAATGGATTATGCCATGAATTTAGCTATGAAAAGACAGCACAGCCTTTATGATTCCAGGCACAATTTAGCCACAATAAATAAACGATCTTTTTAATTATTCTAGTTTGCTAATAACACCACCGTTATTTCAAACAATGAAGTCACAAATAATAAAATAATGAGAAAGCATATAAATATCCTGATTTTTTTACTTATCTTACCTTATCTTATCTTATCTTATCTTATAAGTTACACACGTTCATTCAAAACAGAATAATTACGTTTTAGGTGTATCCATGTGTTAATCTACTCAAACATGTCAACTAGAAACAATCCCTGCCAAGGCATTTGTTTTCCTGGTTAATTTAGGCAACCCGTTCGACGCTCTTATGGCATTAAGGAAGTAGGAGCCCTTGTAAGAATGTGTCTTAGCATAAGGAATAAGAAATGTACCTTTATCTGTGTTTGTACTAGTATACAAATAGGAAAAAAAAATTATTCGCTTAATTTGATGACAGTTCCCCTCTTCAGAGCATGCGGTCTACAGGGCAGATGATGTAAAGGTCATCTGCTTCTGAGGAACACGGTTAAAGAGGGTGTCACGTGATGACATATCATGAGAATCGTAAGGTATCAAACAACTTTGAAGCTTAGATTATACACACTACTGTTGTAGACGGTCGTTGAGATGTAGCACTAAACTGATGGTAGACAACTAAACTGATGGTAGACAACTAAACTGATGGTAGACAACTAAACTGATGGTAGACAACTAAACTGATGGTAGACAACTAAACCGCTGTTGGCGTACTAAATGTTAACTTGTAAAATTTGAAATAACTTGAATAACTTCTTTTGTTAACAGAACTAAATAGAATTTTCATTAAAATATCAACAAAGTCAACTTGAGATAAAGTGAAATCAATGTAGTAGACTTGAGTAATATAATAAAATGGTATTCTGAACAAAATCTAAATCACTAAAAAGACACGTCTTTTCTCTCTGGCGTTCTGGAATCGGCTTTACTCCCCAAGACAGCTGACGACAGAGCCGCTTTTCTTGCATCATTCAGGACCAATCGCTAACCTCTTCCCACCGTCACCATAGAGAAACACACACACACACACTCCATAACAACTAGTAGATTGGTGTAACGACCTGGACTAGATGCTGAGTTCAAATAATGTGTCCTACCTTCTGTGCTTTTCTTTTGTCCGCTCTTTGGTTTTGGTGGTAGATCCTACTGAAGTTTGAGACTATAACAGGAACAGGAAGCGCGATGACCAGCACACCACTGAGCGAGCAAACACCGCCGACTATCTTTCCAGTGATTGTCTCTGGCGTCATGTCACCGTACCTGGTGAGGAGAAACATAGCGATACATGTTTCGTGATATATAGAGAGAGGAATTTTCAGGAAGAAAACACAAGGTATGAATAGTGAGACAACGAGGTATCTTTAGTGAGACAACGAGGTATCTTTAGTGAGACAACGAGGTATAGTGAGACAACGAGGTACCTTGAGTGAGACAACGAGGTATGAATAGTGAGACAACAAGGATCTTTACTGAGACAACGAGGTATGAATAGTGAGACAACAAGGATCTTTACTGAGACAACGAGGTATGAATAGTGAGACAACGAGGATCTTTAGTGAGACAACGAGGATCTTTAGTGAGACAACGAGGCATCTTTAGTGAGACAACGAGGATCTTTAGTGAGACAACGAGGATCTTTAGTGAGACAACGAGGATCTTAGTGAGACAACGAGGTATGTTTATATAATTATAATCTTTTCTATTTAAAGGAAAATTGTCTTACAATTTGTGCAAGACACAAAACCTTATAACTATAGAAAACAAAATATACTTTTACACCATATTTACTCAAGAGTTGTATGTGAAATGTTGAATTGTATTTAATGATTTAAATGCCAGGGAAACAAAGTGTTTGCGACTGCTTGTCTTTGTAATCGTTGTCTTGTATTTCCTTTGTGATGGTAATATCACAAAATACTGAACCAGAGGGTGCATTTTTTTTTTAATTTCTGAAATCTTTGCAGCTTTTTATGAATGTTTTCTCAAACAGTTGTCCAAATAAGGTAGTTTTTTTTTAACCAATGACATTACCAGCAGCATTAAGGCGACAACGAGGTATGTTTAGTAATAAGACAAGGAGGTATGTTTAGTAATAAGACAAGGAGGTATGTTTAGTAATAAGACAAGGAGATATGTTTAGTAATAAGACAACGTGGTATGTTTAGTAATAAGACAAGGAGGTATGTTTAATAATAAGACAAGGAGGTATGTTTAGTAATAAGACAAGGAGGTATGTTTAATAATAAGACAAGGAGGTATGTTTAGTAATAAGACAAGGAGGTATGTTTAGTAATAAGACAAGGAGGTATGTTTAGTAATAAGACAAGGAGGTATGTTTAGTAATAAGACAGCGAGGTATGTTTAGTAATAAGACAAGGAGGTATGTTTAGTAATAAGACAAGGAGGTATGTTTAGTAATAAGACAAGGAGGTATGTTTAGTAATAAGACAAGGAGGTATGTTTAGTAATAAGACAAGGAGATATGTTTAATAATAAGACAACGAGGTATGTTTAGTAATAAGACAACGAAATATGTTTAGTAATAAGACAAGGAGATATGTTTAGTAATAAGACAAGGAGGTATATTTAGAAAGGCAACATAATAAATGCACGTGATACCTTGGTAAATAGTTTGGTATTTTTTCTCTTTTTTATTGACAGAGAATGATTATTAATATTTTAATAAATGTTTAGTTTCCACATGATAAAATAACCTCAAATTAAGATATTAAGTCTAATTATTATTTGCGAACTGTAGACAGGTCTAAATCAACGTGTTCATATTTTCTTTCCTTTCACGATATTATATATTTAATATATCGCCAACTTCTTTTACCAATAGTATTGTATTATAGTGGATTCAATTCTAGGTATCACATACAAAGACCGCATTACAAACGAATAGACTGAGACATGATTAGGTCAGCGATCGGACCCCACGATGATCTTCAAACTACTGTAAAAAACAAACAAAAAAAAAAGGCAAAACTAAAATTCTATGGCCATATAACAAGGTCCTCAGAGCTCGTAAAAACCATCCTTCAAATAACAGTACCAGGAAAAAGAAGAAGAGGCAGACAGAAAAAGTGATGGGAAGACAACATAAAAGAATGAACGGGCCTGTCATTGAAAGAGATTCAATCAAAGGCGAAAGACAGAGAGGAATGGAGAAAGACTGTCAACAGAACTTGTGTGATGCTGCCCGGTCCAACAGACTATGGGATAGCTAATGGTGGATTTAAATAGTTCTAGTGTTTTATTCTGCTACATTGCTAAACAGACGTATCGTTACGTGTAGCAACATCATGCAGTTATAGTGGATCACATAATCCTGAGACTCGAGTGCATAGCAAGGGTCAGTCCCTCACGTTGCGACACACACTGGACTCTCAGTAGAATTTGTTGACCACATCAACGACGTCAAACCTCTTTTGGAACTCACCAGTCTTGCTGGTCAATTTTGGCCAGCTCTGGGGACAGGGGCAGACGAGTTAATGACTTGTTAGCGCTTAATTGGGATGTACCTTGGAGCCGAGCGTGCTAGACACCAGTTAAACTTAGGGGGGGGGGTCATTATTAGAGCATTGGGTGTTAAACGAAGAGACTACCAGAGGTCAGCAACAGTCAGGACAAGTCAGGTCAAGTCAGGTCGTTGGGTTGATTTTAGAATATGCAATTATCTCAAAAGATAAGATTTAAATATGAAAGGAAGGTTAGTGCCAATATCCCCCCAGTCTTTAAACTTTACTTTGACATATATTAGGTATGTGTAGTTCAGTCTCGTAGCTAGGGATATGGGGGCACTGGGGGCTTGACCTCTTTAAGGGTCTTTGCATTTTGACATTCAACATCATGACATGAGATAATGGCGTAACTTTTAATGTAAAAATTAATTTCGGACAATCATATGAGGGACCTCTCATGTGTGGACGGGGGGATTTTCAAATTTGGACCCCTTCCCCCACCCTAGCTACGCCCATGATGTAAGTCTGTGTTACCTAAGCTTATGAGATGTAGATCTTCAATAATGTGTAGTATTGTAACTTAAGCAGTTTATAAGAATTAGCAAGCACTTTGTGACTGTGGTTAGACTCTTGGAACTCGAGGCCCCTGGAGGTTTACCTCAGTCAACCTGGAGGTTTACCTCAGTCAACCTGGAGGTTTACCTCAGTCAACCTGTCTGAACAACTGTTCTAGGATGGATCCAAGAAGATGTCAATTCGTTACGTCATGTTTCCGATTAAATTCCGATGATTCGTGTAACACATAACTCAGATTAGAAGCGAGGCCGAAGGCTGAACTCATCTAAGATGCTCAATATTTTCCTTCTCTGTATCTCTCCAGTCGTTTGGGTGTCCCACCAAAAAATAAAAAAATATCAAAGACGCTCAAGTGAACTTCAAACTACTTGCCAACGAAATCAAAGTGTAAAGTGAACAGTTTGAAGACCAAAGCCTAGCTCCACTTCCTTCATTGACTACACCGGAGACACCAAACAAGCTGGCTATTTATAGTTTGTAGGCCATGTATGAAAACTTCCAATAAACAAATACACATTCCAAGCACACACATATATATATATATATAATATGAAGAGAGAGAGAGAGAGAGGATACTATTTAACTAAGTAATATTTAATTAAATTCATCGCAATTGTTCGTTCAGGAATGAGATTTTTAGGTAGTCGGACATGACATCTGGAGGACGACAGGAAATGACAGCGGAAAGTGATTCGAACTCGGAACTATCTTATCAACAATCCGAATCTGTCATCAGAATACGACTAAGACTTTAGAGTCGATCAATGCTACAAACTGTTTGTCACACTGACGTCACTCTTTACGTTCATGTTCAACACAAACTTCCAATAGTATGACAGTCACGTGGTGTACGCGTCAAGGTTGATATGGACATTTGAACCTTTTTTTTTGTGTTTAGTTTAATTGAGTAAATCTACTATTATGGAAACTTCAAGTCAAGCTTTATAATCTACTTTAGTAAATCTGCTATCGAATTTGAATTATAAAGTATATTTATTTCTCGATACATACATATAGCGTGTTCCATCTTTTCATGGTTTCTACTTATGTTATTTTGTAAAGAGGAATTGTGTTGTTTTTTTCCCCGCCTGAACAAGAATCTCCCGGCATACTATTGGATATTGCGTTATCAGATTTCACTTTTAAAAATCTCTAGACGTATTCAACACTAACATAAGAAGTAAGTCAAAAGAAAAAAAAATCCAAATCAATGCAAAATACCAGCAATGAGGCCAAATTATCTTTATAAATACAAAAAAGCCAAAATTGTAAAATGATTGCCATGAAAGACCAAACTGGCTAGTCATCTGCAGCCAAGTCCTAAAAGACTGGTATATGGAAATGTACGCGTCTCGCATATTCCCAGTTAATAATTCCACTTACATAATCGACCGTTTCCGGAGAGAGTGAAGTATCGGAATTAAATAGCTTAGTATCGATCCAGGTCTTGTATTTGACTTTTTTTTTTTTTTACATCTTCTTTCTTTTAGTGAAGATTCCAGAATATCGAAAACTTTGAAAGACGCTGGGTATATGATGGGAGACATAAAATCAAGAACGATTTTAAGTGAAGTGAACTCTGTAATACTGTGGCTAAAAATAAACCCAAAAACTCGTTTTTTTATTATTTTAAATATATTTTACATTAATGCTTTCAGTTTTGCTCTTAAAGAAACTAAAACTGACCAATAATAACCTGAACTTATTAAATTCCAACCATTAGCTAACACTTTCGTTATAGTCAAAACCAAAAGTCAAAAACTGAAGACCACAAGTCAAAAACTGAAGACCACAAGTCAAAAACTGAAGACCACAAGTAAAAAACTGAAGACCACAAGTCAAAAACTGAAGACCACAAGTCAAAAACTGAAGACCACAAGTCAAAAACTGAAGACCACAAGTAAAAAACTGAAGACCACAAGTAAAAAACTGAAGACCACAAGTAAAAAACTGAAGACCACAAGTAAAAAAACTGAAGACCACAAGTAAAAAACTGAAGACCACAAGTAAAAAACTGAAGACCACAAGTCAAAAACTGAAGACCACAAGTCAAAAACTGAAGACCACAAGTAAAAAACTGAAGACCACAAGTAAAAAACTGAAGACCACAAGTAAAAAACTGAAGACCACAAGTAAAAAACTGAAGACCACAAGTCGAAAACTGAAGAACACAAGTAAAAAACTGAAGACCACAAGTCGAAAACTGAAGACCACAAGTCGAAAACTGAAGACCACAAGTAAAAAACTGAAGACCACAAGTAAAAAACTGAAGACCACAAGTAAAAAACTGAAGACCACAAGTAAAAAACTGAAGACCACAAGTAAAAAACTGAAGACCACAAGTAAAAAACTGAAGACCACAAGTAAAAAACTGAAGACCACAAGTAAAAAACTGAAGACCACAAGTCGAAAACTGAAGACCACAAGTAAAAAACTGAAGACCACAAGTCGAAAACTGAAGACCACAAGTAAAAAACTGAAGACCACAAGTAAAAAACTGAAGACCACAAGTAAAAAACTGAAGACCACAAGTAAAAAACTGAAGACCACAAGTAAAAAACTGAAGACCACAAGTAAAAAGCTGAAGACCACAAGTCGAAAACTGAAGACCACAAGTCGAAAACTGAAGACCACAAGTCGAAAACTGAAGACCACAAGTAAAAAACTGAAGACCACAAGTAAAAAACTGAAGACCACAAGTCGAAAACTGAAGACCACAAGTCGAAAACTGAAGACCACAAGTAAAAAACTGAAGACCACAAGTCGAAAACTGAAGACCACAAGTCGAAAACTGAAGACCACAAGTAAAAAACTGAAGACCACAAGTAAAAAACTGAAGACCACAAGTAAAAAACTGAAGACCACAAGTAAAAAACTGAAGACCACAAGTAAAAAACTGAAGACCACAAGTAAAAAACTGAAGACCACAAGTCGAAAACTGAAGACCACAAGTAAAAAACTGAAGACCACAAGTAAAAAACTGAAGACCACAAGTCGAAAACTGAAGACCACAAGTCGAAAACTGAAGACCACAAGTCGAAAACTGAAGACCACAAGTCGAAAACTGAAGACCACAAGTCGAAAACTGAAGACCACAAGTAAAAAACTGAAGACCACAAGTAAAAAACTGAAGACCACAAGTAAAAAACTGAAGACCACAAGTAAAAAACTGAAGACCACAAGTAAAAAACTGAATACCACAAGTAAAAAACTGAAGACCACAAGTAAAAAACTGAAGACCACAAGTAAAAAACTGAAGACCACAAGTCGAAAACTGAAGACCACAAGTCGAAAACTGAAGACCACAAGTCAAAAACTGAAGACCACAAGTCAAAAACTGAAGACCACAAGTCAAAAACTGAAGACCACAAGTCAAAAACTGAAGACCACAAGTAAAAAACTGAAGACCACAAGTAAAAAACTGAAGACCACAAGTAAAAAACTGAAGACCACAAGTAAAAAACTGAAGACCACAAGTAAAAAACTGAAGACCACAAGTAAAAAACTGAAGACCACAAGTAAAAAACTGAAGACCACAAGTAAAAAACTGAAGACCACAAGTCGAAAACTGAAGACCACAAGTCGAAAACTGAAGACCACAAGTCGAAAACTGAAGACCACAAGTAAAAAACTGAAGACCACAAGTAAAAAACTGAAGACCACAAGTCGAAAACTGAAGACCACAAGTCGAAAACTGAAGACCACAAGTAAAAAACTGAAGACCACAAGTCGAAAACTGAAGACCACAAGTCGAAAACTGAAGACCACAAGTAAAAAACTGAAGACCACAAGTAAAAAACTGAAGACCACAAGTAAAAAACTGAAGACCACAAGTAAAAAACTGAAGACCACAAGTAAAAAACTGAAGACCACAAGTCGAAAACTGAAGACCACAAGTAAAAAACTGAAGACCACAAGTAAAAAACTGAAGACCACAAGTCGAAAACTGAAGACCACAAGTCGAAAACTGAAGACCACAAGTCGAAAACTGAAGACCACAAGTAAAAAACTGAATACCACAAGTAAAAAACTGAAGACCACAAGTAAAAAACTGAAGACCACAAGTAAAAAACTGAAGACCACAAGTCGAAAACTGAAGACCACAAGTCGAAAACTGAAGACCACAAGTAAAAAACTGAAGACCACAAGTAAAAAACTGAAGACCACAAGTCAAAAACTGAAGACCACAAGTCAAAAACTGAAGACCACAAGTAAAAAACTGAAGACCACAAGTAAAAAACTGAAGACCACAAGTAAAAAACTGAAGACCACAAGTAAAAAACTGAAGACCACAAGTCGAAAACTGAAGAACACAAGTAAAAAACTGAAGACCACAAGTCGAAAACTCAAGACCACAAGTCGAAAACTGAAGACCACAAGTAAAAAACTGAAGACCACAAGTAAAAAACTGAAGACCACAAGTAAAAAACTGAAGACCACAAGTAAAAAACTGAAGACCACAAGTAAAAAACTGAAGACCACAAGTAAAAAACTGAAGACCACAAGTAAAAAACTGAAGACCACAAGTAAAAAACTGAAGACCACAAGTCGAAAACTGAAGACCACAAGTAAAAAACTGAAGACCACAAGTCGAAAACTGAAGACCACAAGTAAAAAACTGAAGACCACAAGTAAAAAACTGAAGACCACAAGTAAAAAACTGAAGACCACAAGTCAAAAACTGAAGACCACAAGTCGAAAACTGAAGACCACAAGTCGAAAACTGAAGACCACAAGTCGAAAACTGAAGACCACAAGTAAAAAACTGAAGACCACAAGTAAAAAACTGAAGACCACAAGTCGAAAACTGAAGACCACAAGTCGAAAACTGAAGACCACAAGTAAAAAACTGAAGACCACAAGTCGAAAACTGAAGACCACAAGTCGAAAACTGAAGACCACAAGTAAAAAACTGAAGACCACAAGTAAAAAACTGAAGACCACAAGTAAAAAACTGAAGACCACAAGTAAAAAACTGAAGACCACAAGTAAAAAACTGAAGACCACAAGTCGAAAACTGAAGACCACAAGTAAAAAACTGAAGACCACAAGTAAAAAACTGAAGACCACAAGTCGAAAACTGAAGACCACAAGTCGAAAACTGAAGACCACAAGTAAAAAACTGAAGACCACAAGTAAAAAACTGAAGACCACAAGTAAAAAACTGAAGACCACAAGTCGAAAACTGAAGACCACAAGTCGAAAACTGAAGACCACAAGTCGAAAACTGAAGACCACAAGTAAAAAACTGAAGACCACAAGTAAAAAACTGAAGACCACAAGTCGAAAACTGAAGACCACAAGTCGAAAACTGAAGACCACAAGTAAAAAACTGAAGACCACAAGTCGAAAACTGAAGACCACAAGTCGAAAACTGAAGACCACAAGTAAAAAACTGAAGACCACAAGTAAAAAACTGAAGACCACAAGTAAAAAACTGAAGACCACAAGTAAAAAACTGAAGACCACAAGTAAAAAACTGAAGACCACAAGTCGAAAACTGAAGACCACAAGTAAAAAACTGAAGACCACAAGTAAAAAACTGAAGACCACAAGTCGAAAACTGAAGACCACAAGTCGAAAACTGAAGACCACAAGTCGAAAACTGAAGACCACAAGTCGAAAACTGAAGACCACAAGTAAAAAACTGAAGACCACAAGTAAAAAACTGAAGACCACAAGTAAAAAACTGAAGACCACAAGTAAAAAACTGAATACCACAAGTAAAAAACTGAAGACCACAAGTAAAAAACTGAAGACCACAAGTAAAAAACTGAAGACCACAAGTCGAAAACTGAAGACCACAAGTCGAAAACTGAAGACCACAAGTAAAAAACTGAAGACCACAAGTAAAAAACTGAAGACCACAAGTCAAAAACTGAAGACCACAAGTCAAAAACTGAAGACCACAAGTAAAAAACTGAAGACCACAAGTAAAAAACTGAAGACCACAAGTAAAAAACTGAAGACCACAAGTAAAAAACTGAAGACCACAAGTCGAAAACTGAAGAACACAAGTAAAAAACTGAAGACCACAAGTCGAAAACTGAAGACCACAAGTCGAAAACTGAAGACCACAAGTAAAAAACTGAAGACCACAAGTAAAAAACTGAAGACCACAAGTAAAAAACTGAAGACCACAAGTAAAAAACTGAAGACCACAAGTAAAAAACTGAAGACCACAAGTAAAAAACTGAAGACCACAAGTAAAAAACTGAAGACCACAAGTAAAAAACTGAAGACCACAAGTCGAAAACTGAAGACCACAAGTAAAAAACTGAAGACCACAAGTCGAAAACTGAAGACCACAAGTAAAAAACTGAAGACCACAAGTAAAAAACTGAAGACCACAAGTAAAAAACTGAAGACCACAAGTCGAAAACTGAAGACCACAAGTCGAAAACTGAAGACCACAAGTCGAAAACTGAAGACCACAAGTAAAAAACTGAAGACCACAAGTAAAAAACTGAAGACCACAAGTCGAAAACTGAAGACCACAAGTCGAAAACTGAAGACCACAAGTAAAAAACTGAAGACCACAAGTCGAAAACTGAAGACCACAAGTCGAAAACTGAAGACCACAAGTAAAAAACTGAAGACCACAAGTAAAAAACTGAAGACCACAAGTAAAAAACTGAAGACCACAAGTAAAAAACTGAAGACCACAAGTAAAAAACTGAAGACCACAAGTCGAAAACTGAAGACCACAAGTAAAAAACTGAAGACCACAAGTAAAAAACTGAAGACCACAAGTCGAAAACTGAAGACCACAAGTCGAAAACTGAAGACCACAAGTCGAAAACTGAAGACCACAAGTCGAAAACTGAAGACCACAAGTAAAAAACTGAAGACCACAAGTAAAAAACTGAAGACCACAAGTAAAAAACTGAAGACCACAAGTAAAAAACTGAATACCACAAGTAAAAAACTGAAGACCACAAGTAAAAAACTGAAGACCACAAGTAAAAAACTGAAGACCACAAGTCGAAAACTGAAGACCACAAGTCGAAAACTGAAGACCACAAGTAAAAAACTGAAGACCACAAGTAAAAAACTGAAGACCACAAGTCAAAAACTGAAGACCACAAGTCAAAAACTGAAGACCACAAGTAAAAAACTGAAGACCACAAGTAAAAAACTGAAGACCACAAGTAAAAAACTGAAGACCACAAGTAAAAAACTGAAGACCACAAGTCGAAAACTGAAGAACACAAGTAAAAAACTGAAGACCACAAGTCGAAAACTGAAGACCACAAGTCGAAAACTGAAGACCACAAGTAAAAAACTGAAGACCACAAGTAAAAAACTGAAGACCACAAGTAAAAAACTGAAGACCACAAGTAAAAAACTGAAGACCACAAGTAAAAAACTGAAGACCACAAGTAAAAAACTGAAGACCACAAGTAAAAAACTGAAGACCACAAGTAAAAAACTGAAGACCACAAGTCGAAAACTGAAGACCACAAGTAAAAAACTGAAGACCACAAGTCGAAAACTGAAGACCACAAGTAAAAAACTGAAGACCACAAGTAAAAAACTGAAGACCACAAGTAAAAAACTGAAGACCACAAGTCAAAAACTGAAGACCACAAGTCGAAAACTGAAGACCACAAGTCGAAAACTGAAGACCACAAGTCGAAAACTGAAGACCACAAGTAAAAAACTGAAGACCACAAGTAAAAAACTGAAGACCACAAGTCGAAAACTGAAGACCACAAGTCGAAAACTGAAGACCACAAGTAAAAAACTGAAGACCACAAGTCGAAAACTGAAGACCACAAGTCGAAAACTGAAGACCACAAGTAAAAAACTGAAGACCACAAGTAAAAAACTGAAGACCACAAGTAAAAAACTGAAGACCACAAGTAAAAAACTGAAGACCACAAGTAAAAAACTGAAGACCACAAGTCGAAAACTGAAGACCACAAGTAAAAAACTGAAGACCACAAGTAAAAAACTGAAGACCACAAGTCGAAAACTGAAGACCACAAGTCGAAAACTGAAGACCACAAGTCGAAAACTGAAGACCACAAGTCGAAAACTGAAGACCACAAGTAAAAAACTGAAGACCACAAGTAAAAAACTGAAGACCACAAGTAAAAAACTGAAGACCACAAGTAAAAAACTGAAGACCACAAGTAAAAAACTGAATACCACAAGTAAAAAACTGAAGACCACAAGTAAAAAACTGAAGACCACAAGTAAAAAACTGAAGACCACAAGTCGAAAACTGAAGACCACAAGTCGAAAACTGAAGACCACAAGTAAAAAACTGAAGACCACAAGTAAAAAACTGAAGACCACAAGTAAAAAACTGAAGACCACAAGTAAAAAACTGAAGACCACAAGTAAAAAACTGAAGACCACAAGTAAAAAACTGAAGACCACAAGTAAAAAACTGAAGACCACAAGTAAAAAACTGAAGACCACAAGTAAAAAACTGAAGACCACTATTCAAAACCATAGGTCTAAAACAGAAAACCACAAGACAAGAAACTCGAAACCAGAAGTCAAGAAACTCAAAACCACAAGACAAAAAGTTAAAAAAAAAACCAAGTCAAGAAACTCAAAACCAAAAAAAAAATAAAATTATAACTACTAAAGTTTCGCACACAGAAGTGTGGCTGTTTAGGCAAGTTGAAAGAGTGTCGTGATAATAAGCTGAATGTCATTTGTTTAATACCCATACTAACCTATTGTTCAAATTATTTTTCTATCATATGGCATGGAAAATTTAAATTACATGAAGATCATTTAATCAATCATTGAATGGAAAAAAAAATCATCGAAAAGACTCTCCAGATTTACAAGAAATAATAGCATGAGAAATCATAGACCAACATCAGTTTCATAAAGTAGGAATCAATTTAATTTGCTTTCATATGAAGACACTATTTACAAAGTGTATATATCTCTCCCGTGTGGACTCTCCCCGTGTGAACTCCCCCATGTGTCTCTGTCGAATCTTGTAAAAGTATTTTTTCCTCACTTCTCATTCTCGGATTAAGTTAAAATTTTGCAAAATTATTTATAGTTGATGATAACACATGAATCAATAGCAAAAATTAACCAGTTAGTTAATAAATTAGTCTTAATTAATTACTTTTGTTTTATGTAAAAAAAAAAGTATGGGGAGATAAACATTGCAATAATGAAAGATATAGGAGAGACTGAACGGTGTTCTCCCTTTACTTAGTATAAGCTTTTCATTTGTCTTCTTAGAGTCCTAGATGGTGTCTTCATAGTTCCATAGACTGTGTCTTCCTGAGTCCTAGATTGTGTCTTCATAGTTCCATAGACTGTGTCTTCCCGAATCCCTAGACTGTGTCTTCCCGAATCCCTAGACTGAGTCGGTACTTCTTTTTTTCCCACTAACAATTATCGATGCTATCATCTTCAATTCTGTCTTTCATTCCTGTCTGGTAGTTCAACTCAACACAACAATTGTTTTAAATTATTTTTTCCTGTGTATTGTGTGTGTGTATAACATTCAAACTCAAGGGGCTGGCAACATTTGTTTTAAGACCACAAAGATATCTTGCAAATCAGCACGACCAGCTAAATATAGGAATCAATAGTTCTGGCCCTACCCCCTCCAGGCATTCAAGGGAGAGTATCATCATGTGATTAAATAATGTTAAGGCAGGATTAAAAAAAATAGTAGCTTCCCTTTACAAACAGTTTTACGTGATTTTGTCTTTGTATGTCTGTGTGTGTGTGTTTGTGCTGGTGATATGTTTAAGTAGTGTGTGTGTGTGAGTGTGTGTTTGTGCTGGTGATATGTTTAAGTAGTGTGTGTGTGTGAGTGTCGCCATTAAAAAGTGCCTTAACTTGTTTTTTTGTTCCTAAGTATGGAATTTCATAACTATAAAGATATAATGTTTAATAATATGTTATTAAATCTTTAATAGTTTGTAGTTATTTCCAGATATTTGTGAATCCTCGTTGAAAGCATACTCTATCAGCATATTTATCATTATTTTTAAACCCAAGAGTTAAATTGTTCTCTTGCAGGCTAATCTTTTTACAAAGAAAAAAAAATACTGCTGTAAAATATTAATGAACTATTATGAAAGAACATTTCGATTTTGTATACCTCTAAAACAAAGTCAAGATAATTCGCAGATACTTTAATCGATGTATTTGTTGGCTTTTTAAGTTAATGCATAGGCTTCAGAAAATTTGATATGCAGATGAAGTAACAATACTCAAATAACAGTACTTTACAGTACTCTGATAATTGTACTAAAGCTTTATTACATTTGAACTTTTAAAAAGTAATATAACGTAATTAAGCGGGCTTATAGAAGAAATGTAGATACTAGTTCTGTGTAGTCTGTTTGTCCATCTGTTTGCTTGTCTGTCTGTCTGTTCTGATTTCACTATATTCTGTAGCTAGCTAAAAGTTGGTGAAACACATACTTTTGGTCTTCTGAAAGTGAACTTTTTTTTTTAAATTTAAATTGCAAACCGTTTTTTTCCCTCGTAAACATACTATTTTCACAACTTGTCTTTAAAATCTTTTAAAAATTATTCGTACGAATAGCAACAGTGCTGATTGATTAGAATAAAGCAGAATGAAATTAAAATGTTGTTTCTGTGACAATTTCTATATAAATGTCTGTTAGTTGCTATAAAGTATGTTCCCCTTTCAGACCTTGCTATCTATGGGGCAGATGATGTATAGCTCATCTGTTTCTGTGGCAAACGGTTAACGACGGTGTCATGTGGCCAGCACAATGACCAACCGCCTTTACTTTTCCTCAAGGAGTGTCAGGTACACATTAGATCTGGGTGGACTCAGAGTTAGTTGCTATAATAGTGTAGAAATGTATCAAAATGATCTTAACACTATCAAAGAGGCTAGTTATTCACGTTGGCACCATCTCTCATCTCTGCCTGGGGCATAGGCCACCAACCAGCTTCCTCCAGGCATCTCGGTTCTGGGCGAGTCTCTCCAACTGTCCTCACGTCTTGCCCATCTGCTTGGCATCTGCTTCCAAATCGTGGCGCCATGTATTCCTGGGTCGTCCCCTCTTCCTCTTTCCTTGGGGGTTCCAGATTAGGGCTTGCCAAGTTGACAAATATACTTATTTATGACTAAACACGTCTTTCAAAAATATTAACAAATGTGAGTGTTCTTTTCAATAGGAATATTGTTTATTTATTTATTAAAATATACTTTTTGATTTGACAAAAAGGTGGAAAAATTATTAAGATTTTTAATATCCTTTATACTTTTTGAGATCTAGACGTGACGGACGAACTGACAGACATACTAACCATACAATACTATAGCTTCTTTTCCCGTTTCGGGGGCAACTAAAAAACAATAAGCACTAATATAATAAGGGACATTTTATTTCATGCTCATGACAATAGTTTTTAATCTTTATTATACTTATGTTCTCTTTTTTTTCTCTACTCCTTGCTTACCTTCTTTTTCTCTACTCCTTGCTTATCTTCTTTTTCTCTACTCCTTGCTTATCTTCTTTTTTCTCTACTCCTTCCTTATCTTCTTTTTTCTCTACTCCTTGCTTATCTTCTTTTTCTCTACTCCATGCTTATCTTCTTTTTCTCTACTCCATGCTTATCTTCTTTTTCTCTACTCCATGCTTATCTTCTTTTTTCTCTACTCCTTGCTTATCTTCTTTTTCTCTACTCCTTGCTTATCTTCTTTTTCTCTACTCCATGCTTATCTTCTTTTTGTTTTCTTCTCCCTATAGCTCCAGCATATCTCTTCCAATGCTGTGTCAAAGCATTTCTCGTGTGCTTCTGGTTTAACGGCTACTACATTAACCGACAGTGAAGCCGTCCCACTTTCCCTCACCCCCCTCTCAGCGTCCAGACCGACCAGTGGCTAATGGATGAAACTGAGTCTTTGACGCCTTCAGTGTCACCGGAACCCCCAAGTTGACAGTTTACGGGAAGAAATGGTTTCTATTTTAGGAATGGGCTGAGCTCTGAGCAAAGGAAATAAGTGAGGCGAAGGCAGACACACACGTGCATATATGTAGAGACACACAAACACATACGCACAGAGAGAGAACGCACACATACGTAAATAAAGAGGTAGCACATATACAAACTAAGAGAGTTGTGTTTATAAGAGAGAGGGGTGGGTGGGGGGGGGAGAGCGAGGGAGAGAGATAATGAGTGACAGAGAGAGCGTAACTTTGCTTTGCAGAAACTATCTCAATAAACAGACAAACATAATCATTAGTTATTATGTATTATCATTGTTATAATTATAATTATTTTAAAATTCTTATTACTATTATTACCATTTACGTAACACGTTTGATTATTGCTTCAGGCATTATTTTTAAGCCCTGACAAAGATTAGCGCAGAGAATGATGCCTAAAACAAATGATTTTATATTTTCAAGCTAATAGCTTTTACTTTTACAATGACTTTCTTGTATTAACATAAATTGGGGTCCAGAGGTGAGCAGGGCAACAAAGGAAGCCTTTGCGTCAGATGGGTGCTCTTTATCAACCTAAAAATATATGTGAAACACCAGAGTTATGATTCTCTAACTTTTTAAATCATAAACACCCTTCGAGATGTATTTGTGAATTCATTCAAAGGAAAATTTATTTACAAAACTTATATCTACTCACTCTGTCTATCTGGTAAAAAGTTTTTACACTTTATTTCTCCCACACCCAATCAAGTTGAAACGTTACACAATTACACATTGGTATAGACACTACATGAATCTATAAAACAATTAATGAAACACATAAATAATCAATAATTGTTAATTAATTATTTTGTTTTATACCAAAAAACGTAAATTAATCCTTCAGTATTCAAAGATATGACTAAATATGTAGGGCTTTATCACATTTTTTAATTGTACACATTATTTCTCCCACAACCATTCTCGGATCAAGTTGAAACTTTAAACAATTTTCTATAGTACATAACAAAACATGAATCAATTTAAGAAATTAACCAATTAGTCAATTAGTTATTGGTGATTATCTTGTTTGATAGAGAGAGAGAGACAGATCCCTTTACATTGTTTTTGTTGATCTGACTAAAGCCTTTGACATGGTCAACAGAAGTGGCCTTTTCAAACTACTAAGGAAAATAGGTTGCCCTCCAAAACTACTTAAGTTCATTGAGTGCTTCCACGAGGAAACGAAATGTAGGGCCTACTGTCAAATTCAATGGAGCCCTATCAGCACATTTTGAGGTTAGCAGTGGGATGTGTGCTCGCACCTACTCTGTTTGGCATATTCTTCTCCTGTCTACTGCATTATGCGGACAACGACATCAACGAAGGTGTATTTCTCCATACAAGATCCTCTGGAAAACTCTTTAAAGTATCCAGGCTGCAAGCAAAAACCAAGGTTAGGAAGATACTTATCAGGGAACTCCTGTATACTGATAATGCAGCTATTGTGGCTGATTCTGATATTCAGCTTCAGTCCCTGGTTGACAAACTATCTGCTGCTTAACAGAAGTTCGGCTTAAATATTAGTCAAAGCAAGACTAAGATACTAGTTGAGAACACAAACACTGCACATCAAGTAAACATTAAATGTCAACCACTAGAAATTGTGGATCACTTTAGCTATCTTGGCTCCATCATATCCAACAATGCTGTACTGGATAAAGACATTAACAACAGAATAGCCAAAGCAATAAGCACCTTTTCACGGTTTCAGGAACGAGTGTGGGACACCATATTGCTGACTAACAATACTAAAGCCTTAGTCTACCGGACCTGTGTGATGAGCACTTTGCTATACGGAAGTGAAACATGGTCAACCTACTCATGGCAGGAAAAAAAGCTGAATGTCTTCCACCTCTGATGCCAAAGGCGGATCTTTAAAATAAGGTGGCAAGATAAAATAACCAATGAGGATGTGCTGCGAAGAGCAGGGTGCCAGGACCTCCGCTCTGTTATAAGCAGCAGACGCCTTGGCTGGCTTGGCCACGTTCATAGAATGCCAGTAGGTCGACTTCAACAAAACATTCTGTATGGCGATCTAATAGAAGGCAGGAGAGCCTCTGGTCGCCCACTTTTACAGTATACGGATGTATGCAAACGCGACATGAAGCTCTTCAAAATCGACACTAGCAGCTGGGAAAATGTGGCACTGGATTGATCGACATGCAGAGAGAGCATAAAGGAAGGATCTCGGATTGCAGATGCCACACACAACAGAGGAAGAAAGAAGGGTGAAAATACAACAGCGCCTGGTGATTACATATACCCAACCTGCCACCGTTACAAAGGGAAAAGATTGTCTCTCGAGACGTAAAATGCCACAGAATATATATATATATATATATATATATATATATATATATATAAATATATGAATATTATCAATGTAATAATAATAATCTGAGATATCGGTTCATCAGTCGGCCTAACAATACAATAATAAATTCGTTGTTGATAGTTTATAGGTGAAAATATAAAAAAACAAGCCATTTTACCAATTCGGGGGCCGATTCTGACTTTGTGTTTCCACATAAACTATCTTTGTAATCTTGTGTTTTAAATAGATTCAATATCTTTGTCACCGGAACTAACTTTTGTTTTATTGTTTTAAATAGCTTCAATATCATAGTCACCGGAACTAACTTATGTATCTTATGTATACATTACATTTATGCAAATCTGTCAGACACTTTAGAAGTCAATAAAACTTTTCTGTCCTTAGGAGGTGGTAGTGTAGAAAGGGGAATGTCAGAGATGCTATAGAAATTATTTTTTTTGGAGTGCTATGGTTTCAATTGGCTATTATCTGAAAGCCTCTTATTGAAGCCGAATACCCCTGTCGAATATCTAAAGACGATCCATTTCTCAGCACGCAAAGTCAAAGCGATTGTGGGACAAAAATAGAGATTACACAATTAAGTAATGCAATATATTTTATATAATCTGTTTATTCTTATATTGGCTGTAAGAAGGAATGGCTGCCTGGTCGAGTGGAATGCTCTCTGGGCTGTAGTCACGATGGTCCTGGGTTCAAACCTAGCACACCACCAACCTTCGCCGTCCAGCGGATCTTTTATGCTAGGATACTATAATCTTCCATTCTGCAGAAACATCCGAAACGTGTAAAAGATACCAAACACAACAATTTTATCAGCGCCTAACACAACATCATCAATTTTATCAGCGCCTAACACAACATCATCAATTTTATCAGCGCCTAACATTACATCATCAATTTTATCAGCGCCTTACACAACATCATCAATTTTGTCAGCGCCTAACACAACATCATCAATTTTATCAGCGCCTAACACAACATCATCAATTTTATCAGCGCCTAAGGGATTTTAGTTGACTTAAAAATGAACTTACAAAATTGTTCTCTCGCATTATGACGTGACTGAAAAGAAATTCGCGCGCCAACGAAACGAGCAGAAGTAATCGAATCCGACTGCGAGACGGACGATTTCATGCTTTGGCTCCAATCTTTTTTTTTTTATTTGTAGTCGATGTCATTGGAAAAAGGGGAAAAAGGAGGAAGGGGGGGGGGGTCACAGAGGGTGTGGCTTTGGCCAAGATTAATTGAACCTTAAACCTTGGTGCCGATCTTGGCAGACATTAAGCTGAAGGAAAAGAGAGGGTTGGGGTAGAGGAAGAACAGAAATAGAAACTAGAGCTTTGGAGTACTCAGCCGGTCATAACGTAATGTCCAAGTAATCGTATCGCGTTAACTGATTCCAGCGTTACTTTGGGTCGCCCAGAGATTTTCCAAGCATTAAACAGAATAATGTCTGGGCAGCCAATGAGTGTTGATCGTTTGTTTGTATTGGATCTTGTAGGTCAGTGACAATGTGCTCCCTTAGTGTGGCCATGAAACCGGAGTCAATCCCCAAAAAGGAAAGGGATCGTTTGGGATAACTTCTGACATTGGTTGATGCTATTAAATAGAAAAGAGTTTGATGGTCAATCCATGTCTTTGGAATTTAAGAACACATATCTCCTAGGCAGGGCCGGATTTAATTATGTGGAGGCCCCAGGGCAGAATAGTCTATGATTTACATTATTGTCTGTAAAAATGAGAAAAAAATATGTCTTAAAAAGTTGCTGACCCTTCGAAGTATGGATTTTTTTTCTATTGTGGGGTCCGATGGGCAATACTGCCCACCCTTAAATCCGGCACTAATCCTATGCTGTATCTCATTATTCCATTCCCAGCAAAGACATTAACCTGAAGATGAACTTACAAGAAAGAGACTCGCAAGCAGTTTGCATTGACTTTTAGACTATGAAAGGATTGCGTCAGACATTCAGTGAAAGACTATGTTGTGAATTTGAGATTGCATCAGACATTCAGCAAAAGACTATGTGGGGATGTCTGCATCATACACTAAGTGAATGTTGGCTTCCCAGTGAGACATACGGCACCTAATTAACTACGTTTCAACATGTTGATAATGAAGACAACTCTAATGCGTATGACACTAGCTAGAGTCATTGCAATATACTCTAGGATGTGTCTAGTAATGTCGTGTTCAAGTAGCGTATTTTAATACCTTAATAGACACTGCAGTTAGTTTATGAAGATTATCACCCATGAAAGTTTTGAATGGAGTTATCCAGCTTAACACACCTCATCAAAACACAACTAAAAGGTCTACACACACGCCTAGAGCACACTTTGTTTTGTTTTTTTCCATACTCATCATTTTTCGTTTCTTTTTGTTTGTGTCCCTTGAATGACGTCAATGAATGTCTTTTTATGGCTATTGCGTTCAAAGGGAGATGATGCATTAATTTTTGTGTATCTCCACAAACAGGCAAGTGAAAATATTGATGTTTAACCCGGCCAGCAAATACTTCCACAAGCGGAAAATATATCACGCATTAATAGCTGGCCCAGAAATTATATCCCTGCTAAAAGGGGGAGGTAGTGGAGAGACAGTGGGTGTAGAATTTTTTTTTGGGGGGTTGTTTGTTTTAATAAGCAACACTTTAAATTTGAGATGTTTTTTTGTTTGCTTTTCTAACAGTTCAAATGTTTTTATTTTTTGATCTTTTTCTTTCTCACAACAAAATCTCATCTTTTGTTTTTGTTTTGTTTTTAAATAAATCAGAGTTGAAACACTCGGGATGTGTGAAGACATTTTTAACAAGGCGTCATTGTTACAAGGAATGCTAAGACATTACTACATGTTTAACATTAAAACTGAATGTACAATACATTTGTGAGTAGAACTTTTGAGCTGCTCCTAGAGTTCCACTACAAATTGGCATTCGACATTCCGTGAAAGAAGCGGGGATAACTTTTGTCTTATAGGTAATGTGGAGTGTTTGCGTGCAAGTGAAATCACAAGAGCTGGACAAGTTCATACACCTAGGAACATTATAACAAACGATGGGGATGACTACCTTGATGTAGCGCGCCGAATAGGAAAGGCAGGGAGCATTTTCTAAAGGCTGTGGCTTATTAGGATAAGCCGAACTATTGGACTTGAGACAAAGCTACACCTACTTAACACTATTGTCATCCCAACAGCAACATATGCATGAGATACTCGCAAGTCGTCTGCCAAAATTGAGAAAAGACTAAATCTGGCTCAACAGAATGAATGAGTTGCGATGATATGGAGGCCAATACGAGGAAAGCGCAAACAGGGACGTCGTCGTATAACTTGGCGCCACACTTTCATGGAGGACCTCAGAACATTTGACACTAGGTGGGAGGAGGCTTCAGACATTGTCAGGGACAGATCTTTGTAGAGACAGCTTGCCGCCCAATGCTACGAACGGCAAGGGAGGATCTAACTCTAAGAAATCACAAGATGTCGGAAATATCTCTAAACTCGCTAGACATATACTGCTTTCAACATCCAATGAACACACTTGTTCCATCTCCTTGTCTGTCCTTTTTTTGTTGACGCTCTTTTATCCACTCATCATTCCTTATCAACGTTCACACACACACACACGCACGCACGCACGCACGCGCACACACACACACACACACACACGCACGCACGCACACACGCACGCACGCACGCACACACACACACACACACACACAATAACAGCTGCGTTGGTGACTATTTTTCTCGTTGCTGATGTAAAAAATTCTGAGTATAAAAATTAAAAATTGAACCTTAGAAGCCTAAACTTTGTTGGCTCCGTCTAGTAATGGTATTCAAGAATGTTGGACACGCGCTAAAACAACATAATAATCTGCCAATACAGCCAATGTGCTGCTGTTACGATAGACGCGTTTCAAACCTACTTTCATATTGCAATCTAAACTAAAACAACCACTTACAAGCCAACACTACCTCAGTACGATACTCCTATTCATGTATATTCTACATTTCTCTCGATTCCACGTCTGACGTATGATCTAAATTTAATCATGACAGTCTTCAGGGACACTTTTACTGTTTTAGTTTTTGTCTGCCGTTGAAATGATGCCAAGATAGCCACTGTATAATGACATTTTTAGTTTGATTAAAGGTTCTTTCCCTTTTGGTTTCGTTTGTGCTAACTTCCACGACTAGCGCGCAATATTCATTGTTATTTCCCCTTATAACTCTCTCATAATAAGATCCAACTTAAGTAAGACAAGTCCTGGGTTAGTCGTGGACATTGTAACACATGCACAGAGACAGGATAGAGTAGAGATCAATTTTTAGGGTGTGATGAAAGGAATGATAGAGCCAGAGAGAGAGAGAGAGAGAGAGGGTGGGGCAGAGCCAGAGAGGAGAGCTAGAATGAGAGACAAAGAGAGAGTTAGAGAGACACACACAAAAGACTGAAATAGAAGGAGCAAGAGAGAGAGAGAGAGAGAGAGAGAGAGAGAGCTGCAGAGTATCATATATAGAGCGAAATTAACATGCATGACTAGATTGACATAATGCAATGCCTAGGACGTAATTCTCTTCTCGTTTGAAGTCACGTCTGTAATGAGAGAAGAATGAAGAAAGACAACGACAAGCAAAATACCAACCAAAAAAAAAACTTTTTTTAAAAAACAAAGCTCATATTACGTATAGTTGCATCAATTAGTTTAGATCAGACAAGTAATTCA
The DNA here is from genome assembly GCF_947242115.1 of Biomphalaria glabrata. Taxonomy (NCBI): domain Eukaryota; kingdom Metazoa; phylum Mollusca; class Gastropoda; family Planorbidae; genus Biomphalaria; species Biomphalaria glabrata. Next base: position 13,542,315 of record NC_074714.1, read on the forward strand.
ATTTGTAATAGATCTAGACTAATCATAATAAATCTGTGCGATTTAAAAAAAAAATTACCAATGGTTTTTGTTTAGCGCAATTTCATTCTTTCAGCTTTCTCAATACGCTTGTTACGCTGTTATCCTATCAGTTGTAAAAAAATAAATAAATTAGAACCAGCAGAAATAATGGCAAATGTTGAGAAAGTAAGGAGAGAAAGAGAAAGAGAGAGAGAGAAAGAGAGAGAGAGAAAGAGAGAAAGAGAAAGCAAGAGAGAGAGAGAGAACGAGAGAGAAAGAGAGAAATAGAGAAAGAGAGAAAGAGAGAGAAAGAGAGAGAGAAAGAGAGAGAGAAAAAAAGAGAGAAAGAGAGAGAGAGAAAGAGAGAGAGAGAGAAAGAGAGAGAGAGAAAGAGAGAAAGAGATGACGGTAACGGGAACGTATGATCCGTTTGTTCTGACCTACAGCGTCTTAAAGCTAGCACCATAGCCACTGTCCCTTGGGGGACAGACCTCACAAGTCACTTTACGGTAAGCCCATTCCTAAAATAGTTTTTCTACCAAACTAATTAGACAACACATGTGATCGCGTGTGTCGCACGAGTTTCTACGAGGAACAAAGCCAGTGCCTAGTCCGATCAAATAGGTCAGGTGTACTAGTTCAAAAGGTGATTAATAACTACACAGCGCTACACCATTATACTCACTTTTTGTTTCGCTGACTAAATACGGCAACAGTTGGTGATATTTGAAATTTCGACCAATGTAGAGCGTTATTATATCGGATCTAACCTTTCAATGTGTCTTAAATATTTTGTGTGCCATATACCCATTGAATACGATTCTCACTTCCAACCAGCTTTATGCTTTTTAAAAAAAATCATATTAAATAATCTTTCATTTCACCATAAGCGCAATGTTTCTAACAACAAAATTGTCCATCAGATATCCTATACAATTTTTCTAAAACCAAATAGTCCATCAGATATCCTATACTAGTTTTCTAAAACCTTAGTGTCCATCAGATATCCTATACTAGTTTTCTAAAACCTTAGTGTCCATCAGGTATCTTATACTAGTTTTCTAAAACCTTAGTGTCCATCAGGTATCCAATACTAGTTTTCTAAAACAATAGAGTCCATCAGATATCCTATACTAGTTTTCTAAAACCTTAGTGTCCATCAGGTATCCAATACTAGTTTTCTAAAACCTTAGAGTCCATCAGATATCCTATACTAGTTTTCTAAAACCTTTGTGTCCATCAGATATCCTATACTAGTTTTCTAAAACCTTAGTGTTCATCAGGTATCCAATACTAGTTTTCTAAAACCTTAGAGTCCATCAGATATCCTATACTAGTTTTCTAAAACCTTAGTGTCCATCAGATATCCTATACTAGTTTTTTAAAACCTTTGTGTCCATCAGATATTCTATACTAGTTTTCTAAAACCTTTGTGTCCATCAGTTATCCTATACTAGTTTTCTAAAACCTTAGAGTCCATCAGATATCCTATACTAGTTTTCTAAAACCTTAGAGTCCATCAGATATCCTATACTAGTTTTCTAAAACCTTAGAGTCCATCAGATATCCTATACTAGTTTTCTAAAACCTTAGTGTCCATCAGGTATCCTATACTAGTTTTTTAAAACCTTTGTGTCCATCAGATATCCTATACTAGTTTTCTAAAACCTTTGTGTCCATCAGATATCCTATACTAGTTTTCTAAAACCTTAGAGTCCATCAGATATCCTATACTAGTTTTCTAAAACCTTAGAGTCCATCAGGTATCCAATACTAGTTTTCTAAAACCTTAGAGTCCATCAGATATCCTATACTAGTTTTCTAAAACCTTAGTGTCCATCAGGTATCTTATAGTAGTTTTCTAAAACCTTAGTGTCCATCAGGTATCCAATACTAGTTTTCTAAAACAATAGAGTCCATCAGATATCCAATACTAGTTTTCTAAAACCTTAAAGTCCATCAGTTATCCTATACTAGTTTTCTAAAACCTTAGAGTCCATCAGATATCCTATACTAGTTTTCTAAAACCTTAGTGTCCATCAGGTATCCTATACTAGTTTTTTAAAACCTTTGTGTCCATCAGATATCCTACACTAGTTTTCTAAAACCTTTGTGTCCATCAGATATCCTATACTAGTTTTCTAAAACCTTAGAGTCCATCAGGTATCCAATACTAGTTTTCTAAAACCTTAGAGTCCATCAGATATCCTATACTAGTTTTCTAAAACCTTAGTGTCCATCAGGTATCCAATACTAGTTTTTTAAAACCTTTGTGTCCATCAGGTATCCAATACTAGTTTTCTAAAACAATTGAGTCCATCAGATATCCTATACTAGTTTTCTAAAACCTTAGTGTCCATCAGGTATCCAATACTAGTTTTCTAAAACCTTAGAGTCCATCAGATATCCTATACTAGTTTTCTAAGACCTTAGTGCCCATCAGATATCCTATACTAGTTTTCTAAAACCTTAGTGTCCATCAGGTATCCTATACTAGGTTTCTAAAACCTTAGTGTCCATCAGATATCCTATACTAGTTTTCTTAAACCTTAGTGTCCATCAGGTATCCAATACTAGTTTTCTAAAACCTTAGAGTCCATCAGATATCCTATACTAGTTTTTTAAAACCTTTGTGTCCATCAGATATCCTATACTAGTTTTCTTAAACCTTTGTGTCCATCAGTTATCCTATACTAGTTTTCTAAAACCTTAGTGTCCATCAGGTATCCTATACTAGTTTTCTAAAACATTAGTGTCCATCAGGTATCCTATACTAGTTTTTTAAAACCTTTGTGTCCATCAGATATCCTATACTAGTTTTCTAAAACCTTTGTGTCCATCAGATATCCTATACTAGTTTTCTAAAACCTTAGTGTCCATCAGATATCCTATACTAGTTTTCTAAAACCTTAGTGTCCATCAGGTATCCTATACTAGTTTTCTAAAACAATAGAGTCCATCAGATATCCTATACTAGTTTTCTAAAACCTTAGTGTCCATCAGGTATCCTATACTAGTTTTTTAAAACCTTAGTGTCCATCAGGTATCCTATACTAGGTTTCTAAAACCTTAGTGTCCATCAGATATCCTATACTAGTTTTCTTAAACCTTAGCGTCCATCAGGTATCCTATACTAGGTTTCTAAAACCTTAGTGTCCATCAGGTATCCTATACTAGTTTTCTAAAACCTTAGTGTCCATCAGGTATCCTATACTAGTTTTCTAAAACCTTAGTGTTCATCATATATCCTATACTAGTTTTCTAAAACCTCAGTGTCCATCAGGTATCCCATACTGGTCTATCTTTCACTTGTCCATATTAACTTTGAGAGCTATTTCCAAGTTTAGCTTTGTGTCGGCATAATGTGATGATCATTGCAATTAGTCTTTATTTAGATCTAAAGGAATTCCCAATCAACATAGCAATTTAATTCTATATTTAGGTCAGAAGCAATTCCCAGTCAATAAGTAAAATAATAATAATGTGTACGAATTTATTACCAGACAGTTAGACAAAGTGAGTTGATATAAGCGACACCCAATCTCTGATAAAGCTGAAATTTTGCTCTATTATTTATTTTACCTGACAACACAAGAATCAATTTTAAAAATATTAACCTATTAGTTAACGAACTATTTTAAATAAATTACTTTGTTTGGTATCTCAATTAAGGGATAGAAATAGTAATTGACTGCAAGTGGTATAAGCTGAATTAGTCTCCATTATATATTGTTGTCTGAGGCTTATCACGAATTTAATATCATGACTGATCCCAACTAATTGATACACTTATGTCACTTAATACACGCTTTGTTTTCTTAAAAACGTTTATTTTTGTTATTATAAAGCTTGTTAACGATCCAGTTAACGTTTAGGCAATACATTGAGAGAGAGAAATATAATAAACACTAATAAACAGTAACATGAAGACATTGACCCAAAAAACTCGAAAAAAAAAAGACTGACAGTGCTGTACAAACTAATAGATAAAATAAAACAATGTCAGGGTCATTCAACGGAATTATCTTGTTGCCAACTACATGTTTTATTCTGCAGTGCAATAAAAAAAAAGTTTATTTTATGTTAATTTAAAATCCATAATCTTTTCAATAGTTCCACCTGCTGCTCAGCGGATACACAAAACAAAAACAAAACAAAAGATAACATTTATGAGAATCAGCGAAGTAAATTTTCTTGTAATGTTTATATTTGATAGCAAGTAGCTAAAATTGAATAGCTTGAAATTTTTGTTGATGGCATAAAATATATTTTGTCTAACTTGTGTTCCAACTGGACTGTTATCTTTGAATTTCTAAACAATCGGTACACTATTTCTTTAAAAATGTCATATCTTTAATAGTAAGGTGTGTGTTCGGAAGGAAGAAAAGCTTGCAACAATTCATTCAGGCCTATGTCATAATAGAACAACCAAAAAGCTATCCCCAAAACTAACGTCCAGACCGAGCTCTAGATGACGTATTGTTGTGTTTTAGAAACTGTTCTGTCCGTACGGTGATTTTTGTTTATTTTTTTTTGTTACCAAAGCTAGGTTAACCAGGTGAAAGAATACGGACATTTTATATAATAAAAATATTTACAAATATTAAATTAACTTTATTGTAAGTACTATTTTGCTTTCACTTATCCCATTAACTCCCCCTTCCAGCTTTCCGGTATCCCCACCATGTCACCTCCCAGGTATCTTTTAATTAAAACCTAACACTCCGCTTTGGTACTGAAACAAAATTGAGTTTGACTGGGTAGGAAGACTTTTGAAATGAGATTTCCGGGATTCCGCTGCTAATTGAAGTCTCTTCACTACCTTCTCACTCTTTTACACACACACGCTCACATGCTGAACCCCACAAACAAGCCAACACTTCAATCTTCGGTCCACTCTAGATTTTTTTTTTCCTTATTTATAAACCGGCACTGACAGTCCGGGGCGGCCCTCATCTGGCTGTACAAACTTAAAAAGAGTGGACTCTACATCAACGCAAACACTGAAGGGACACCTCATTTCACCGCTTATCTAACCAATTGAAGGGGTTCACAAACTGAGCCTTAGTGATGACTGTGTTGAACCGACACTAGTCTATACCTCAAGAAAAAATAACGATGAATACACAATGCCATGGTAAAGGTTTCATTAAGTGGACATAGAATAGTTCGAATAAGTATCCAAACTTGCATGATGTTTGGGCAACTCGAATACACTAGATTTGGTGCGAATCCCCCCCCCCTAAATACACCAACCAGGGGCGTAGCTAGCAATCTGCCATCATTTGGGGGCCCGGGGGGAACGACCTCTTTGGGGGCCCCTGCATTTTGCGTAATATTTAATGTGAAAAACACTCATTTGGCCCCCTCTCAAGTGGGGGCCCGGGAGGACTTTCAAATTCTCTCCCCTCCCTTCCCACCCTAGCTACGCCACTGACACCAATTCCTCCTTATAAATATAGGTAACAACAATGCACCAGTAGTCCTACGAAACAGAGACGTGATTCAGCTACTGCTCTCTGGCGCACACTCCATTGGCTCCCTGTGAATGCAAGAATCGACTCCAAGATGACCACACTTTGCCATCAGTGCATCTACAACAAAGCAATGCCCTTGTGCCATAGTGAACTGATCACTTCATATGTCCCTCAGAGTGCCCTGCGCTCCATGGACTCAACGCTTCTAGTGGTGCCACGTTTCTCTCTAAAACCTTACAGTGTGCGGACTTTTTCAATGCTTGGACCAATGCGTTGGAACTCACTCCTCATTAATCTCAAACCGCTTCACAACATTCATAAAGAACATTAAGACCTATCTGTTCAAAACGTTTAAGATTTGTTTGTCATTTTAACTCTCGTGTTTAAGATTGTTACGTGATCATAGCGCTTTGAACCTACATATTATGTTTAACTGCGCTTTATACATTGTTATTAAGTTGAAATATTTTAGAAGTCGAATTCAGGCTCAAGCAAAGTTGTGTGTGCTGAGCGCTTAACAGGCAGCACGGCAACCTTCTCCCAGAATTTAAAGATGCGCCAGATATAGTTCGTCCATCTTGGTTCGATGATGACCACTTTCGTCATCAAGGTTTCTGGTTTAAAAAATAAACAAAAACTCTTGCATCTTAGCCTACGCCCCACCCCGGCAAAGGATGGCAGCGGGCATGGTTCCAATTCTGGATCTTACGATGACAGTCTTATCTTACCTTATGTTATATAATACAGACGTTAATTCAAAAAAGAAGATGACTACGTCCTACGCGTCATGCATCTAGTCATACATGTTAACCAATGACTAAAATTCTGCCAAGTCACTGGTTTTCCTGCCCTATTAGAACTTAAATCCGTTATAGTGAATTTTTTTTAAAAGAGCCGACAGCTCAGCAGCAAAAAGCTGGCTAGAAAAAGAAGTAAAAGAATAGTGACATTTAGAGTACTAACCAATTACATTAATAAGAAAAACAACTTTCTCAAGGTTGTGATTTCTTTGGGTTTTTTTTTTATAATTTGTTCCAATCAGCTTGTCAACTCTTCATGGGAACAGGAAACGTGGTAGAAACCTGGACGACGGGTAGTTTGAAAACTTTGCTAACAATGTTCCTAGACATTGGACAGATTATGTATATCTTTTGAAACAAAAACTGCTTAATTGACCACATAGTGAAAACTCTGGTTTGACCGTTCAAATGTTTCAGAATATAATCTTCAAATTTAACTTACGTCTTGAGCATAGCTCATCGGGAATACCCGCACTCGACTCCAATGTTTCTTTGGATTCAGTGAAGAGTTGAAGAAATAGACGTACATTTCACGCCCCGTCTTGTGTAGAAAATCAATAGCATTACAAGAAATGAGTCGAATGTAAAATAATTGACCACCATCGAATTTATAAAGGAGGGATTGATGAAAAAAAACTTTTTTTATTTATTTGTTTATATTGTTAATTACAATAAGCCTTGGCTCCTATAGAAGTATGTATGAAATAGACTCCTTTAAAAAAAATGGTGTTTGTGATATATTTGTTAAAAGAGTTTGTATTCATGTTTGTGTAAGTGCTGAAAAAATGAGAATGTAAGGGTGCGAGTGCATGTGTGATGGGGCAAGGGAAAAAAGGCAATAAGTTGCCCCTTTCCAGGAGTTCCGTATGTACCACAATGTACACCACTTACCAGCCCCTTGTCACCTATTGCCATCTGTTTCTGGCCAGCCAGTTCATCCTCCTGGTGCTGTTGTAGACCAGGGTAGAAATCGATACGGGCCTCTCATCAGAGCCAGAGAAGATTGTTTTTGCCCAACTTGATTGGGGTCGTGGCAGAGTAGAGGGGCGCACCAGGTCAGGTTGGAGTAGGAATGAGGATGGCGGCCCTGGATCGTGAAAGTGTGCCGCAAGATATGCTAAGGATGAGTGGGGGAATCGAAGAACAAGGCTAACTAGTACTCTCTCTTTCTTTCTCTCACTCTCTATCTCTCTCACTCTCTCTATCTCTGTCTGTGTGTTTGTGTATGTGTCAGAGAGAACACGGGTTGACGAGAACTGACGAGTATTGCCAAAGGATGCCCGCCGTTTCAGGAGCCCTAGTGAGTAAAATGATCTACGTGTCGATGTACTCCTGACCCCATGGCTGTTTAATGTCTTTAAGAACATTCTTCTTGAGCCTCTTCTCTCAAACAGACAACTGCTATCTATCTATCTATCTATTTATTTTGTCACAGAAATGAAAGCGAGGCTATTGTTACGCCCCTATGTAAACAGCTTCTCTTTTAAAAACTGGGGAAGTGAAGAGGGAAGAAACACACATTTATTCTGGAGATGCTTCTTCTAAATGACATTGATCAGCCAAAGTATGCAACTGTCCGTGTAGAGCCAGATGTGACATACAATATCTCTTCTAACCTTCAAGAAGCCGTTGAATGATCTCTGTGATGATAAAGAACGAAACATACAGTCCATTGCAACAATCCAGATTTGAAGAACGTTTAATTAACACATTCCAGTTCTGCTGGTCCAAGTAAAGTTCCCATTAAAGACCTTACGATCTATAGGGCAGATGATGTAAAGGTCATCTGTTTCTGTGGCCTACGGTTAACGAGGGTGCCAGCACAACGACCAACCGGCTTTACTTTTCCCTCAACTAATGTTTTGTCAGGTACCAAGAGGCGCCAAAAGATCCCAAAATTATAAATATTCTAGTCTTCACCAGGATTCGAACCCGGAACCCCGGTTCAGAAGCCAAGTGCTTTACCACCCAGCCACATGAACAGCCGTCACAATTCGGGGGATGTCTTCATAATGGCTGGCGATGTAGTTTCTGAATGAAGATGCTGGAACTAAGTTTTGTAGAATCTAACCGCCTTGCGTAATCTCAAAAACGTTGATACATTTTCCAATTACTATCAATGTAAATAAAGTTTATTTATTTTATTATACTGCATTCCTCACTATATATATATATATACAGATAATTTAATTTGTTACAATGTATTTTACTTCCTACACATACTATATAGATACCCAAAAAAGCTCACGTTTCCAGAAATCTCTAAAATGCTTTGAATGTTTTGTTTTGTGACTTAATCTATATTGTTTTATCTTTTTCTTTTTTTTTTTTTATATTAAAAAAAATGTAATATCTCGTATTACATGGGGAAACTTAGTAAAGATCTAAAACTAAACAAATTTCATTTGTAAATATAAAAATTGTTAGGAAAGAAAGAACCTTTGAGGTTTATGCAAAGATCAATAGTGCATGCTATTTAGTCCTGCATTAAATGTACATTTATATAATGAGAAAATAACAAGAAATCAAAAAGTGTATTGTGAGTTCTTAAACAAAATTTAAAAAATAATAAAAAAAAAAACTTATCTAATGGGTAAGAACTCCGTCCTTAAAACAATACCCACCAAAAAGTACATAATTCGATATCAAACAAAAATAATTAATTACCAAAAATAATTGACTAATTGAGTATTTTGTTGAATGAGTCATATATTGTTACGTACAGGTAAAGTATCAACTTGATCGGAGAACGTGTGAGGGAGAAATAGCGTTTACAATTATTTAAGGGACTACACCCAACTAATTTAGCCATATCGGTGAATACTGAAGTATTAGTTTCCCTTGTTGCTATTAAACAAAACAATTAATTACAAGTAGTTAATTGTCTAATTATTTACTTTTGCATTGATTCATGTCTTATTTATGTCAATGAATAATTGTGCGAAGTTTCAACTTGATCCGAGAATGGGTGTGGGACAGTGGGAGAGATATCGTGCACACACTTTTTACCCGACAGACAGACAGACAGACAGAGTAAGTTGATATAAGCTTTGTAAAAACTGAACAATATTTACAGATATTTTTTCAAAACTAAATTGTGTATCGTATTTAATGTGGAACTACCAAAGAGCTTTCCAAAATGTTCAATATTTCATTCTTCCATCTTACTATTTCAGCGTACCCAAAGGTCTGCTGATGTCTATATTTTTCATTTATTTGCCTTCGTCTCGTACCCAACGGTGCGAAGAAAAACAAATCCACCAAAACAAAACAATATTACGTCATACAGGGGAAACAAAGTAATCTCTTCTAAAACAGAATTGTTTCAAGACTCTCTCCTACAAATAAACACTAGACTGTGTGTGTAAGAGCTTTCTAACTTCATTGCGCTGTAGGCTTCAAATAAAAGAGAAAGGGACAAAAAAGGGGGGAGGGAGCAAGAGCGAGGGGGGTGGGGGCGATGCTAATCATAAAATATTGTTGGAGAAATTGTTAACACAAAAAAAAAGAAATGCTACTCGATGCTGTAAAGTAAAACTTTAAAATGTTAATTTTGTTTTTATGCAAATGGAAACATCGTTAATGGAAACATTCTGTGTGTGTGTTTAAGTGCAGACTTTATCCACGAAAGAAATACAACAGAAAGATGGACAGCTTTGATGTTCCTTTTCGGTGAAGTAGTCCTTCACATTCTTTGTTTCCGTGACACAACTTTATACAGCATTCTTTGTTTTATGTCATCTGTGAAATTGGTACGGAAGTGAATATTTGGTTAACATTAAATTGTGGCATAGTTACTTGACTAAACTCAAACATTTTTTGTGCTGATTGTAAATTAATAGACTTTGATTTCGAAACTTTTTTTTTAAGCTATCTGGAAAAGGTAAAAAAACAACAACTTCCCAACATTTTGAAATTAAAAATCCCAGTCTTAACCAGGATTCAAATCCGAGGCCAGAAGCACTGAGCCTCCTGAACATACAAAAGTAATTTTTTTGAGAAGTTTCATACATTTTATTCTATGTTAATTTTATTTCTTATAAATCACAGTTAACATGACTTTTAAAGTTCCGGTATACATTCTTTAAGCAATAAAATAGAGTCATGCAGTAGCAGACACAACAGAGAAATGGAAGCGATTATTGCAGGTTTAACATAAGGGAGCATTAATTTAAAAAAACAACAACCTTTTGAATATTAAAAATAGGAAATCCGGGGAAGACTTTGAAATAAATACAAACAAATTAACTTTACTAAGAACTCTAAATTGAAGGATCATTATTACCAACTGTAAAATAAAACAAAAAGAAACACGGTGGCTGTGTGGTAAAGCGTTTTGCTTCCGATACAGGTATCTTTCGGGCGCCAGCCAGCTCTAATGGGTACCTGACATTAGTTGAGAAAAATTAATGGCTGTTGGTTGTTGTGCTGACCACATGACACCCTCGTTAATCGTTTACCACAGAAACTACCCTATATATCGCAAGGTCTGAAAGAACTATTGTTCTGCCCATAGAAGCTTCTTCAAACAATGAATAATGAAGCCGTACAGCTTCCATTGGATGGAAAGATTCTTGTTTTTACCGCAGCGGTACCACAAGTTTTAGACGGTCCCAAACGCTGAAAAAGGTTAGGGAAAACACAGCGAGAAAAATAAAAATAATAAACGGCGAAAAAAAAAAATAAAGTAACGCAATTTATTTAAAACGAAGTGAACTTCAACAAAAACACTGAGCACACATCTCACTATTTCTTATCTAAACAATATTGTTGAGTCTTGTGTGAGGCCCCCGACAAGCGGAGTCCTCAGGCGGTTGCCTAGCTTGCCCATGCCTAAGGCCGCCTTGCGTCTACAGCGACGTGAAACAATACTCTATATAAGTACCTAAACACGTGACCACTTAATCAACTCTGCCTTTGAGATCCCACCTTCGGCAGTAATAGTTTTCGTTGGTATCAAACAATTGTATGTCAATAAATCTTATACAAAATAAAGTAGTGCATCTTTGCGACCAAGCAAAATCCCAGCAGGTCCCTGATGCCAATAAAATGAAAATACCAACGCACACACATACACTTAAACACACGTACCCATGCATGCTCAAATACACACATTAACATTGAATATAGGACTATGGTGGCAAATGCACATAAAAATCGCGAAGCAGAAAATCTTGTTTCCACTTTGTTGGTAAATGATAGGTCTACATCTTCTTGAAACAAACGTAGAACTTCAAATATAAAGTTAAAAATAACAAACAGTGTGTGAAAATAATGTTTATTTCAAAAGAGAGGGGCTGAGAGAAGAGAGAAACAGTAACATAAAAAAGATGTAGATAGATGGATAGAGAGAGAGAGGGAGAAAGAGAGGAGAGAGAGAGAGAGAGGAGAGAGAGAGAGAGAGAGATGATGGCTTATTATGAAAAGAACGATGCACTGAGCAAAAAGGGGGAGGGGGGGGGGCTTCTGGCTACGTTGTCTCCGCGTGAGATTTTAAAGAGAATCAATAGTATGAAATGGGTCTATGACGTCAAAGGGTTACATTTTATATAATATATATATATATATATATATATATATATATGTATATATATATATAATACGATTCTTTTAAAGCAGTGCTTCCGAGACTATTTCCTTAAAGGAACACTTCACACATTCTGAGTATTTAGCGGAACACTTTTCTTATTCTTTTAGAGAGGTTGATTCACGTGGTAGCCTATTAGTCAATTATTCCAGTTGTTTGTGGAACACCCATTCCGGCCTCGCGGAACACTAGGGTCCCGCGGAACACAGTTTGGGAAACACTGTTTGAAAATATCAGTAAAGGGAGATGCAGAGAGCAACTGGGAAAAGAAGGAGTTAGTTCCAGATGAGCTTCATCGTTAACTGATTGGCTGCATTGTCTGACATCCCGAAGTCTAGTAATACTTCCGGTGTAAGTTGACGTCTTGTGGGCTTATCCTTTTTGTACCCAGCCTCGAGCTGTTCTAAATACAAACCTCAGTACAGTTGTGTTCAGATACTGACAAGGGGGCAGGAAGGGGCAATCACAGTTATACTCTGAAGACTTGGTCCAGTGGCGTAGCTAGAGTATATGATGCCTGGTGCGGTACCTCATCTTGATGCCCCCCCCCCCCCAAAAAAAAAAAAAAAAAACTAACTAATTAATAACATTGCAAAACCTGTTCAAAATAATATGTATTCATAAATCAAATATTGTTAATTAAAAAAAAATCACTTTTACATAAACATACTACAAATGAATTTTACGAGCTTTCTTGCTGGCAAAAGTATCAATAATTTTATCGAAATCCATTTTTTCCACCAGCTCTTGTTCAATGAACAAAATGGCCAAATTAGTGAGTCGTAAATTTGTCATCGTTGATCGCAAGTAATTCTTGATCAGTTTAAGTTTGGAAAAACTTCTCTCGCATGTAGCGACGCTTACAGCAATAGTAAAAAATTGCGAATCATGATGACGATATTCGGAACTGAATCATCTAGCTGATATTTTTTTTATAAATTTCAAGAGCTCAACAGGTCCTTGTTTTGGAAGTGCGGAGGCTTCTGATGAAACTGTGACAAACCGTTGAAGCCTCTTTCGCTCCAGCAGAAATTCGTTTTTGTCAATGTCTCTAGGAGTACTATCGAGATTGATTTCGACCTGAGGATTTAATAGCTAGGACGATATTCGGGACTGAATCATCTAGCTGATATTTATTTATAAAATTCAAGAGCTCAACAGGTCTTTGTTTTGGAAATTCGGAGGCTTCTGATGAAACTGTGACAAACTGTTGAAGCCTCTTTCGCTCCAGCAGAAATTCGTTTTTATCAATGTCACTAGGAGTACTATCGAGATTGATTTCGACCTGAGGATTTAATAGCTGGGAAGGCGACAAAAATTCATATCTATCTGCTACATTATGAAGTTGCTCGAATCGGGTGATTATTTCTTGAACAATCCTGTGCAAAGTAGAATAAATTTCCCTTCGTAGCTCTTCTTTGTGTGTAAGTACAGAGTAGTCACTTTTCTCACCAGGCATCTTTTTCTTTTAGCCCATACGTTTTTGAGGTTCTGTACTGATTCTCAGATCTGAACACACGCTTTCGGCAAAGTAATGCTGGCTTCAGCGATGTCCTCTCGATTACTACTTAAAAATGTCTCTAATGTTTTTAGTTTGAGTGAGCAGTCTTGAATAGACAATCCTTGTTTTTGAAGGTAGAATTGCGCATCATTAATTTCAGTTAATACAGGAGCCCAAAATTCAGGATAGGTGACAAAATTAAAAGACTGAACAGCAACCAATAATCCACCTGCTTCAGATCTAGTCGATGAATTTTCATCTCTGCTAGTTAATGTCTCCAGAGTTTGAGAAGGCAATGAATAGTGACTTCTAGAATACGTTTTTGGACACCGTAGTTTTGACCTTTCATGACCGCAGCATTATCATAGCCTTGACCCCTGCAGTCCATTATGTCTAAGCCATCCGAACGCAGTTTCTCTAGAATCATCTCAGCGATTCCAGCAGCATGCTTGTCCTTTGTGTCGATGAAGTCAATAAAAGACTCACGAACCTGCACCCCGTCATTATCCATGACAACGTACCGTAAAATTTAAGTTTGATCCAGCTTTAAGATGTCAGGTGTACTGTCAAAAATAATAGAGAAATATTTGGCTTGTTTTACTTGCTGTATGATTTTTTTTTTTTTTTTTTTTAGCGTGATCCCCCAATTTTGTAATAAATTAATTTTGTATTTGTGGAGACATGTATGTATTCGGTCTGGAACAAAGCTTAGTTCGAAGCATAGACTATATATAGTCTATGGTTCGAAGCACATGCTCCCTCAAGAGTGGAGCGTACGTTGATAGTAACTCTCCAGGTTTTCGTCTCTTGTATAATCAAATCTTGGGCCTTGTTGTCCATATTGTTTCCTACTCTCAGGCGAATTTCAAGTTCCCTCCAAGCAAGCGATGACTGAATGTGAGCTCTGCTGGTCTCATGTTTTTCTATTTTCGGGCATAACCTCCACCACTCATTGAATCCATCTTTGGATTTAAATGAAGATGATGAAATCTTAACAAACGTGGCCCCTTTACATTTAGGGAGGGAGAGGGCGGTACTTACGGCCTACGAGCGCTACAAAAGGGGCGACTCTAGGCTACCCACCACAATCTTAGTGCAACAGTGGAGAGAGAGGAACCGCATAAAAATGCGATCGTTCCTCCACATTGCGGCCAATTTGTCAAAATCATCTGGGCTCTCCACTGATAGAATTCCTAATAGAAGAATTAATACTTGCCCTCCGTGGAGGAGATGCCGGCCCCACAAATAAACATGTCCCTTATAGGACAACAGGGAGCCACCAAGAGGCGATTAACACCTGCCATACTCCAAAACTTGGCATCAGCTACACTAAAGTCCTACCCATCAGATGCTATTTTCTGCTATACCGATGGGTCGGTAATGAGGGACCCCGATAGATCTGGGTATGGGGCCCTTATAGACTACACAGACCGGACAGAACCAGAGATGCCGATTTCTCCGTCTGAGCTTAAAAGGGTTTTGAGGCGCCAGCCAGACTAGTCAGTCTTGAGCACTGTTCATCATTTTGTTTACGTTACAGTATTACAATTAACTAGTTAGTTAAAAACAACTCGTAGAAAACAAAGGTTAGCTTATTTAAAAAAATTGACATTACAATAGAATTATTTCCAAAATTAAACGATTAAGAATCATAAAGAAATGAATAAACTAAGACAATTGTTTAAAGCTAGAGTTTAGAAATATATTTGTAAACTCAATATCTAGATTAAACCAGTGGACTAAACAATGAAGTAAAAAAAGGTTGGCCTATCTTCTTCTTCTTCTTTATATTAAAAAGCATTGATCAGTGTAGTAACAACATGTACCGTGTGTCCGAAATAAATCTAGTAAATTAGATTCAAACTGTTCTATAGCTTACATTGTATTGAAGAAATAGTCAAGGAGATGAAACAAAATAGCGACATGACTAGTTGATAAATCCTTAGTTCATGTTTAAAATACAGTAGTTTATGTTTGTTCGTGTCCATACAATTTGTCGTTTTTACTGAAAAGCTCAGGGAAATAGGAAATTAATACACACTGGGGGAATTTTGGTGCCCCTTTTCACTTGGTGCCCTGTGCGGCCCGCACCACCCGCACATTGGTAGCTACGCCACTGACTTGGTCATCATATATGTACTTTAGGTAATTTTAAACATATTTTCTGTGTATGTTTAGATTAGAATAGTAGATTACTGACTGTATATCTTAGAAGATTGATCTAAAGTTTGGGGTTCAGCAATGTAATAATGCATGTATTAAAAAAGACCGGAACACTCAGCTAAATACGATTAACTGTTTCTTTTTCTTGTGAACGTAACATCATCCCTTGCTAAATTTGAATACTGTGAAAACGGGCAACCCTTCCTAGCCTTAACGTGATGCCCGGGAGAATCCCCGTTTGAGTGCCTAAGGACAGGGTCCATTGCAATATCGGGGATGGACAGGAAGAGAGCCCAAAGCAACCCTGTCACTACCCACACACCGTTCCCATGAGGACCTTTTTTAGGCTGAGATCCGCTCTGTGTTCAGCCATCGGCATGGCTTCTACCCCAAGCGTCTTGGGACACGAACCAACGAGAATAGGAATGAAACTCATTAACATGTGCTCGGATTTCCCCAGACAGGTCCATGGAGGGAAAGCTTAAGTGGATCTAAAGTTACAAAAGTTTTCGACTCAACTCTTACGACAATCGAAACGCTATAGACAAAGTCTCAAAGCAGAGTTTGGGCATTGCATTTTGTTCCGTCATAAAATATTTCACCAATTTAATGTTGTGAGTGGTGGCAGCAAATTACAGAACTTTGTAGGCAAATAAAAAAAAAATGACCAGAAGCTAGGCTTTCTCGCTGTAACGGACGCTGAAAGGAAGATACGAAACTCTCGTAAACCATTAGTCACATAAAAAAAGTAAAATACATATAAACTTTTATGTTGAGAGGATTTGGATTAGAACTACAATCTAGTATCTGTGTATTGTGTTTAATGTCCAGTAAGTCTCCAGGATAGGGGAGGGGGTAACAGGGCTTTTCCCTGCGTCCAGTTCCATCAGTGTTTGTCTTGGTCTCTGTGGAATGTAAGTGTAGCTGTGACTTTTTCGATATTAATATGTATGTCTTAAAGATCTTATTACTTTCTTAAAACAGATTATTATATGTTCTTAGTCACTGGTGTGAGCGACGAATTCACATTTAAAAAGAAGCAAGATGATCCTGACAAGGGGCGTAGCTTGGAGCTTTCCAACGTTTGGAGGCCCGGTGGGCTTGATCTCTATTTGGCCCCTGCATTTAACGTAATATTTAGTTTTTAATGTAAATAGCACTCACTTGGGCCCACTCTCAAGTGTGGCCCGGGGGGATTTTCAAATTCTCCTCCCTACCCACCCCCACCCTAGCTACGCCACTGATCCCGACAACAAGATTCAAACAGAAACCAAACCAAACGAACAGTCGTACGTGTATTTACGTCTGTCAGTTTGGTTGGTCCTGATGTTTCCCAGTTGCCTAACAACACGTGACGACATTGGCAGGAACCTGCAGGGAACGGGAGGGGGGATCAAGGACCATGGAGTGCGCTAGTGCCGTGAGTACTTGAACCACTCACTACGGACGGACGTGTCCCCTTGCGTCTTTTGGGTGAGTAAATAATGCAATGCCGTCAACAATCTACACTTTGACTTCCGGTGAGTTACTCCAGGATAAAAACACACTCTCACGAACGCTCATCCCAAAGTTGGTAAGACTGACGTGTGAGTCTAATCCCTAAGTGATGATTTTATTAGCAACGTAGGGCTGAAAGTCAACTTGATATTTTCACAAAATTTGGTTATAATGTAGGTCAACAGATAGATATCTATTTCTTATCTATCTATCTATCTATCTATCTATCTATCTATCTATCTATCTATCTATCTATCTATCTATCTATCTATCTATCTATCTATCTATCTATCTATCTATCTATCTATCTGTCTGTCTATATATATATATATATATATTTATTTATTTATAATATAAAGCTGAAAGTAAGGCGTATATAAGTATGTAATATGCATGTATGTATGTCTAGAATAAACATCAAAACCGTTTGACCAATCTTGATAAAACTTGGCATAAATATTTCTTGGATCATAGACAAAAAGTAGCTAATCCATCTCTATTACAGAGCGACACTTTTTGATTAATCGGGTAAACCCGTTTTCACATTATTTTATTCTGGATATGAATATGTCGGCTGAACGGGTAAACCCATTTTCACACTCTACTTTTATTTTCGTGGCAAAATTTTTAAAATGTGAAGGAAGCATTCTAAGAGTTCGACATAGATCTAAATTCAAGCCAGTAGATCAGCAATACCCAAAATAAAGCCCGCAGGCCTAGGGTTATTTTTGGCTAGTATAAATCTTTATATATATATATATATATATATATATATATATATATATATATATATATATATATATATATATATATATATATATATATATATATATATATATATATATATATATATATATATATATATATTGTAAAACAAATGTATGTACTTGAAGCCAGGTTTACACCCCTTAGCGGCAGCAGCATCGTTATCCACAGATGGGAGGACGTTCTAACTTCCGCTGTCTGAGAGTGACACGGTGCAAGAGGAAATAATTTCGGGCAGAGATTAACATAAAGGAAAAACTGTCGTCACGAGATAGCGTCTTCCCACAAAACATCTGTGTCCATAGCTAATGGTTGCTGGTCGAAGACTCTTTTTTGAAAAACAAAAAACGGAATCTTTAAAAAGAGCAGATAAACAAGAACCTAAATCTGGGGTCTCAGAGCTTATGAGGATATTGTGTAGCCTAGACAACGTGTGAAAAAAGGACTCTTATGTTTTCCCTCGATCAAAGGCACAGCTTAGAGATGGGTGAACTCTTAGATTAGGAAATGTCCGGCCTTGCATGTGTTTAAGCAGAGGAAGAAGAACTAAATGACATTTAAATGTTGCAAAAATCATTAAATATTGTTTAAGCGAACATGTTTTAAGTGGACATTTTTAAGAGGGCATTGTAAGCGGCCATATTTTTATCTGATAGGTAAACAAAGTAGTTCTATGTCTATCTCCATAAGTTATTGTCTTATGGCTTCAATGTAAAATAGATAGATGTATACACTTTTCCTTCAACGCTTTCTTTCATATCAAATAGATCTAATTTAGTGAGGTTAGAAATTCAGGCCATCAAATGCTGGGATACATTGAATTCTCTTAATGAGAATAAGGCAGAAAATTCAAAGACATCTTCGATGTTATAAGTA